>NC_039363.1:48958361-48958800 GCF_003573695.1 Papaver somniferum
AACTATTTATACACCACAGATGAGAAAATAACTCGATTAAATCTCTTTTCCTTCCCCTCAAGTCTCGGCATTTTTTATTTTCTTGTTGACGCGTCTCTTAGTTGTTGTTTTTTTCTTTACGCGGCTTCAGAATCTCCCTGACTCGATAGATATGAATCCAACAAAATATCTTCTCCTATTCCCCACGTAGTTGCCATATTTGAATATCCAGGGAACCCGTAAACCTACCAACTTCCTGTTTTATCGACTCCTCATTATCCAGCCCAAATAAGTCGAATTAAAACACCATAACAGGCCTGTTTAGTCAATCAGAGTCCATCTGTACTAGATCCGGTGATTGAATCTCATTCAGTCACGTCCAATTTCGAATCCAAACTCTGCCAGTCGCATGAAAACCTTTTCCCTCCAATTTCTTTATTTTGAAACGTAGAAGATGATT
>NC_039363.1:48958810-49031799 GCF_003573695.1 Papaver somniferum
AGCATTAGAATTACTAAACTGACCTTGACTCTGGCCCTTAGACCATGAAAGGTTCGGATGGTTTCTCCAACCAGGATTATAGGTTTCTGAATATGGGTCAAACTTTGGACGGTTATCATACCTAGTGTTATTATAGAGAGCATTGGATTGCTCTTCATTATTCTGGCCTTCCCAAAAAGGCTCCAATCTACCACTAGTGTGACCCACTTCTAAATCTTCTAACCTTTTCGCTATAGCAACAATTTTGGCATCTGATTCAAAGCTTCCTTCTACCCTATTAACGTTTCCTCTGCCTAGAAGAATTGTTTTCTGGGGTACCCTATTGCTTTCCCATTGTTGGGTCTTTTCGGCGATTTCATGCAAATATGTCATCGCATCATCAACTGTTTGGTTTTCAAACCCACCTATACACATGGACTCTACTGTAGTGTGGTGGGATAATCTAAACCCTCATAAAGGATATGAACTAACCTAACCTTTTCTAAACCATGATGTGGACATTGGACTAATAAATCATTGAACCTTTCCAAATACCTATATAAAGATTCTCCCTCATGTTGTGGAAACGTGCAGATTTGCGTCCTAATAGACGAGGTTTTGTGCCTAGGGAAAAACTTGTTCAAAAAGGCAGATGTAAGTTGTTCATAGGTTTCAATTGATTCGGAAGCCAAACTATACAGCCACGACTTGGCTTTATCTTTTAAGGAAAAGGGGAATAACTTGAGTTTTTAAAGTGGTAGTAAAGTTCGTTCAACTCGTACTTGATAAGATTGGGTTCTAGACTTAAAATAAAAATAGAAAATATATATACAAAAGGTTTGTCACAATGTTGAGAGAGACTGAGACTCATGATTCCACCAAATTCCATTCATGTGATTCAAATAATAATTCCAATCAATTATAGATAAAATATTAAAAATATGGACTCTTATTCTTTGCCAAAAAGTAGATTTTTTGAAAAGCAATGATTGTAAATAAAAAGCATAGATACACCATCAAAAGAAATCACACCCATTCAATAAAAATCATAAAACGATTAAAAACCAATGCAAATAGTCATAAAAGAATTATTAGAATTACCTCATGCGTGAAATAGGGCTTCCTCTGTCATCCCAGTGTTTGGGTTTAGCTCCTCATATTGATCAATTGCTCAAAATACATGTTTATAGCCCAAAAGTTGATTAAAAGATGAAATAGTGCTAAAACAGTGAGTTTAAGACTGCCAGAAAGGGTCATAGAAGAACGATAAATTAAAAGTGCTACTACGATGTTGTTTTAAGACCGTCAGCCGCTGGTCGTAGTCACTGTTAAAGAACGACTGTCAGTGAGGGTATGTTCTCCGTGTTCTTCTTCAGCAGCAGCAGCAGCAGATAAATATTTTGATCAAACTCTGATTTCTTCTTTTGTGGCTCTCCTAAGGTTCCCAAACTTTCGACTCCTTTTCTGGAACTCTCCTCAACTATTTATACACCACAGATGAGAAAATAACTCGATTAAATCTCTTTTCCTTCCCCTCAAGTCTCGGCATTTTTTATTTTCTTGTTGACGCGTCTCTTAGTTGTTGTTTTTTTCTTTACGCGGCTTCAGAATCTCCCTGACTCGATAGATATGAATCCAACAAAATATCTTCTCCTATTCCCCACGTAGTTGCCATATTTGAATATCCAGGGAACCCGTAAACCTACCAACTTCCTGTTTTATCGACTCCTCATTATCCAGCCCAAATAAGTCGAATTAAAACACCATAACAGGCCTGTTTAGTCAATCAGAGTCCATCTGTACTAGATCCGGTGATTGAATCTCATTCAGTCACGTCCAATTTCGAATCCAAACTCTGCCAGTCGCATGAAAACCTTTTCCCTCCAATTTCTTTATTTTGAAACGTAGAAGATGATTTCCCCTTATCCTGCTGATGGGTGCGAATAGCAAGTGGCCACCCCTTAGTAATTTAGGTGCCCCTTATCCAAACTGAGAGTCCGAATAGTAATTTTCTCCCACGGGCGCAAACACCACTTTTCGAGGCAATTTCGCCGCAAAAGCTTATTTCTCCAAAAACACCTACAAAGACACAAAAAGCCATAATAAATACAAAATCGAGCACTAACAATATATACAATTGAGATTATATCAGACACAAAAATGTGTCTATCACTAGAGCATCATATATATAAGTATGCATGTTATATTTTCAATCTTAAACAACTTTAAAGAAATGATAGGAGCGGAAACAAGTTAAGTCAGTATTACTAACCTCAAGTGGAAGAATGATGTCTTTGGTGTAGTCGTTACGTCTTCACGTTCTTCAGGTCTTCAGAGTAATACTTGTATGTCTTAACATTCCTAGATTTTCTAGTCTAACCTAAAAGAAGCTGTCTCTAGTCAGCTTAATCAAGCGACTCTAATTGAGTTTTGATATTAAAATATGACAACCAAACTTGACATACCAATGCTTGGTAGGTTCAAACAGGCAATGCTCTAACAAACTCCCCATTTGTAAATTATAATGACAAAAATCTAGTACATATAGAGATGAAAAAATTAAAATAACTCATTATTTATACCCTTATTTCTAAGTTTCAACATCACAATATCCTGCACATATTTAAAAAATAAACGTCGTTGCTGACATTTGAAAATTTAATCCTTTTATCTCTTGGATTGTGGGAGATGGAAAATTTATTGACCCTTGGTGTGACAAGTGGGTTCCTACTTTAGTAACTACCACCCTAAATCCTTTGGTTCCCCCTGACCCTAGAGTTAAAGTTTCATATTTTATTGATGATGAGACAAGATCTTGGGATATTAATAGACTAAAGTAGGAATTACTATTTAGTCCAATTTTTCATGACCCAGTTAATGGCTAGTCCACCCACGAAAAACATTTACTCGTTAGTCCAAAAACATGTTTTTGGACTAGATTATTTACTCGCTAGTCCAAAATTTTTGTGGAGATTATAAAGTGTATTTTCTAAATGCCTAAAACACCCTTACAAATCTAATTAGTATCAACACATTTAATATTACTAGTAATATGTTACTACATACTAATAGTATCAATATGGTCATACTACATATCAATATGTACTATATTAATATTAAAAAGAATATGTTACTCGTAAATTAAGTAACTACTCTACTATACTAGTAGTAACATGTGTACTAGTAGACTAGTTTACTAGTAGTAACTAGTACTATACTAGTATACTAGTAACATATTAATATGTAATATCAATATATAACATACTACATACTAATATGACACTACATACTAATATGACACTACATATTACATATGTTACTAGTTATTACATATTACTAGTTACATATGTTACTACATATTACATATGTATACTAGTTACATATGTTACTACATATTACATATGTATACTAGTAAACTAGTATTAAGTAACTACTCTACTATACTAGTAGTAACATGTGTACTAGTAGACTAGTTTACTAGTAGTAACTAGTACTATACTAGTATACTAGTAGTACTAATAGTAACTAGTATACTAGTAACATATTAATATGTAATATCAATATATAACATACTACATACTAATATGACACTACATATTAATATGTAGTGTCAATATATAACATACTACATATTAATATGTAGTATCAATATTAATATGTAATATCAATATATAGCATACCACATATTAATAATGTTACTACATATTAATATGTAGTGCCAATGTATAACATACTACATATTAATATGTAGTATCAGTATATAACATATTGATACTAGTAACATATGTTACTACATACTACATTTGTTCTATATATGTTACTACATATTTTACTACATACTACATATTAATATTAGTATACTAGTAGTTACTAGTATACTAGTATACTACTAGTTATTAGTTACTACATATTACATATGTTACTAGTTACTACATATTACTAGTTACATATGTTACTACATATTACATATGTATACTAGTATACTAGTAAACTAGTATTAATACTAGTATATATGTTACTACATATTATATATGTTACTAACATACATAGTATATTATATGTTAGGGTTAGTAGAGTAATTTTACTCTTTTCAAATCTTTTTTGAACTAGGGAGTAAATGTTGTTTCCCGCTGGACTAGCCACTAATCCGGATCGGGTTTAGTGGACTAAACTGGAAATCTCTCTCTGTATTATTTATTGTTGAGTGGGGTCTTCCTAATTACTCCAATTAGATCAACTCACCACCAATCTTGTAAATGAGTTGAAACGTCAGTTTGATTATTTTTAGATAAACTGAACTTATTTCTAGTATTTTTCCATTCTTTTAAGTTTTAAATTCGATATCTTTTCAGAGAAAGCTGGTAATGGGCCATCGCAGATCCACACTACTGTCACCACACCACACCTACTTTTGTTCTCTCACCCTCTTCCTATCGGGTGGCGACTCTCTCTCCCTATTTCTCTTGTTCAGCATTTCTTCTTGGACAATACTTGTCTCTACTCACTATTACTACTACTGCTCCTAAATCTCGTTTCGGCTCTGATTATTTGTGGGTTCTTTGTTGGTAACTCCTTCCCAGGTACCCATTTCTTCATTTTCTGCGTATTTGTAATTTTTCTTTTGTTCATCTTTATTTCAATCTAGCAAAATAGCTTTTTTGAGAGAGAGATAGGAGATGTGTTATTCAGAGATCTAGGTAAGGACTAGTAAGAAATAGATGGAAGAGTATGCAGAAGTTTTTTTTAGAAGTCTTTCATTTATTTTTGTACTGATACAGGCGGTAACAGTGAAATTGGTTCAGTTGGATCTTGGTGTATTTTAAAGCATCACTAATTGTCTTCTAATAATACATTAACTTTTGTGCATGGCCATTTAATTCTGAAGTTATTACAAATTTCTTCTGTAGATGTCAATTCAATCTAAAAGTGCAGTTGGTGATACCTTTGGTTATATTTATTGATGATGAGTTTGCATTAGTGATAATCCAGCTTGAAGGCCTAATGTGTTCGTAAATATCTATTTAATGCTTATTTGATGTGCTTATTCAGTCGGATGCTAAACTTAAATATCTGTTCCTTGTTGGATGATTTGCTCTAGAGCCTCTAGTAACCTGATAGACATAATGTTTCAAATTCATTTCTTAGTATAAAATCAGATTCTTGTTTTATCCCTTCCTTCCAGGATTTTTTTTGGTTTTCTGGACTCAACCAACATACATATTACGGGATAAAGAAACTTACACAAGGAATGGGCTCTACGAACTGGTTTAAGTCATTTGTTCGCCTAAAGAAAGTAAAGAAAGACAAAGCCAACCAAGCAAAGGTAAGACTGAAGAAGTTTCTGGCATGAATCTAATTATTATGGTTTACCCTGTTAGTTCGTATTGCAGATTTCATCCAAAAAAACAAAAAGACGTTTTTGTATCTTTTCCTACTAATACAGTACATGCGGGTTCCAAGACCTGGACATAGGGTTTTGTTCTGTTGGGAGCTAACAAAGGCTTTTTTGTCTATTTATCTCAAATCATATTTGAATCCATCTAAGAAAAATACCAGATGGATGTAAAACTGATTAGTCAGCATATACACTGTTGAAAAAGTTTATTGAAGTTATGGTTAGTTAGTAGCATGGGAAAATTAAGATTTCACAATCAAAATCATTATCTCATACGTTTTTCCTCCAGTCCTTCCTCTTGCTATCACTGATCCTTACATTGCGACGCGTCTCGTAGTTCGTCAACTATTGTATCCTGTACTTTACCCGAAGGCCTCTAGTGTTCACTTTAAAATAAGTTGGTTCACTTTCTTTGCTAGGAATCTTTTTGCACATGTCTGAGTATTATGTAATGTGATCCTTAATTTAAATGCAACAGGGAATAAATGGATTGAAGTTGAAGAATGGGAATCCCAGGTTTTTAGACCTTCCAGTTGAGGACGTAGCTGCAACACGAGTTCAAACAGCATTCCGGGGATATAAGGTATGTTACTTTAAAATAATTTTCTTGTGGTATGATGCACATTACCGAAAGCCATTCTGCCTGTTGCTGTTTTTATATGTTTTGAACCATGTCTCTATGTTTTTTCAGGCAAGAAAAACTTTGAGACAAATGAAAAAAATTGTAACTTTCAAGGCCCTGATACAAAACCAAACAGTCAGAAAGCAATCATCATCCACTTTAAGATATCTTCATTCATGGAGTAAAATACAGGCTGAGATTAGAGCTCGTCGATTGCATATGGTGACAGAGGGCCGGATTAAACAAAAGAAACTCGAGAGTCAGTTGAAGCATGAAGCAAAGCTTCATGAGCTTGAGGTATGCATTTAGGTCAAAGTCAAATGCATAGACAACATACAAGCAGTATTTGCTTATATGATAGTTCATGTTATATTCTTTACCTGTTACTCTTTTGTATCTTTGCTTAGAGCGGCATTTGAAAGAAACAGATAGCAGTTTCTTGTTTTTTCACCATAAATCTACATAAACTTCAGACAAGAGTTATGTAAAGTGTAACTTCTTATGACACGTGGGTCAAACAAAACTGAAACTGGGGCTCTATCCACCTTAGAATTTTATTCCATCCCTAGTCTTCAGTTTATACTTTATAATGTATCTAGTTTGATAAGCCCTTGTTTCTGTTGTCCCTGTCTGGAATTTTCCACATGATTCTGTGATAGACGTTTTCGGTTTCCACAGAGACAAGAGGAGTGGTATTTGTTTCCGCTTTTCAATTTGGAACTCACATGTTGACTTTAACAGGAGGAATGGTGTGGTGGGTCTGACACAATGGAGGAAATTCTGTCTAGGATACAACAGCGAGAAGATGCCTCAATTAAACGTGAGAGGGCCATGGCATATGCCTTTTCTCATCAGGTACACTTGAGTATTTTCAGTTCCTTCTCAGTTTGTTACTTAATCAACAAACATAACACATGGTCGTGGCTGATTCTCGTCAGCTTGAACTCCCGACGATTGAGATAGCCATCTTTGTCAACATCCCTTCTATAAACCTTGAAATTCGCTTGTACGGTGTTTAAAAATAGGATAAGCTACAAATTGTCTTAGCCTTAGTTAGTTGATTAGCGTTCCTATGGGTGCCATAAAATGCACCGGTGCACTGTGTTGTGTTAGGCGCTAGGTGAGGCTAGGCGCCAAGCCCTTCGTCTCACCTAGCGCCTAGGCGCCCAGTTTTTTTTTTTTTTGTTCACATATCTTCACCCAGGGCGTTTTATTATCTACGCGCCCCTTGGGCGACTCGTGCGCCTAGGCGAGCACCATAGCCGGTGCACATTTATTCAGGTGTGAGTTTCTGCAGCTTTACAAGCTTGCACCTATAAAACATGACCATGTGACTTGTGATTTGCAGTGGAGAGCTAACTCTAATCCGAACCATGAAAAGATAGCGTATGAAGCTAACTGGGGCTGGAGTTGGGTTGAACGCTGGATTGCAGCTCGGCCGTGGGAGAGTAGGATTGTTGCACAGTCAATCAGCCCAAAAAATATGCCAAATAGGCCTGTGAGTAAGGTTGGTAATAAAAAAAGTCCTACCGCCAAAAAACTTGTCTTCCCTGTTAAATCCACTTTGTCCAATGGAAATGGAGTTGTGAAGGTGAAGAAACAACCTAATGTGAAACCTGAAAAACCAGTCATCAATGAAAAGTCAAATTCAAATGGAGAAGTAGTGAGTACCTCTGCTTCCCAAACTGAGAAAACAATCATAAAACAAGAAATGGTATCTTAAGAAACTCTGATATGTGCGGTTGAAGAGTGATTTTATTTGATCGTGGGTCTTTGTGATGTGAGAGATGGCATTGTTATTATTCCTCAGGTGTTCTTCTTTTACTTTTTTTTTTCTCTTCTTCTGTTCTTAATTTTTTTCTAATGCAAATCATTTGTTAAGTGTGAACAATAAAAGAATAGGCACATGTTGTTGCGGCTGGTCTGTATTTATAATGTAAATAGAAATCCAAATCTTTTTTATGTGTGAATTTCTTTTTGTTTCCGTGGTCAAAGTGTATATCCTTCACACAAGTCTAGAAGAACCTGCAGAAAAGCACACAAAGTACTGGCAGAAGATTGGAGCAAGGTTGCTCCAATTATTTCCAGGCAAGGTTACTCTGATGACATTGAATCGACTTGTGAGTATACAAATGTTTTTTGTTTTTGCTACTATTTGGTTTTGATGCTGTTTTAGGTGACAGACAGCAATACCATGAAGCAATTATTCATAAATGAAAATAGTCCAGTCTTAACAGTAATAGGAAATGTGAAAGCATTGATTAGCCTCATCAACAATTTGTGTTGGTTTCTTCTAGGTTACATTTTTGTTTGTTAAGAAATGTTACTTTATGGTGAGATGAGATATAACGTTCTATTGCTGTTTGAGCGTAATCAAACCTTGTGTATTGTATCTGAATCATGTTAAAATATTTCGCACAAAGAGAATCTAAGTATGAACTGTAGGAAATTTGATTTTCTAATTCCTACTTGAGAGGCCTGTATATCTGTTTGGCCTGTCTAGTTGAAAGATGTCTGAAAATTCGCCTGGGTATGACTGGATTAGCTTTAGCTGCATTTGTCTTAGAGTGTTGGTGAACTCCATGGATTCATTCATTGATGTTCGAGCATTCACCAGTGACTTCTCCAGTTCCGGATTACACAAGTAATAAGAGCATAATTGATTGAGAAGACGGTCGTGCCTTTCTTGAAATCTGATTAATCTCAACTCTGCTTGTTCGAGTGTTTCACTTATGATTCTTAATTTTTCATCGACGCTTTGCTTCTTTTGCCATTTCTTAAGATGGGGCAAGGAGAAGAAGATTGATGCAGTGAAGCCTAAGAGAAAACAATAAATGCTAGCAGAATCCATTGTTTAATCTGTTAAGAAAGAAATGTAGGAATTAAAATGTGAAGACAAATAAAAGTTCCATATAATTCTTTGCTTTGTTTATGGGCAAGCAAGGTTGCTTGATAGAATAGTCGACCAAGAACGAATCGTAGGATTTAATATCATCTTTACACCGTTTTGTGAGAAGTCCCCAACGTAGCATCATCTCCCATGGGCTAAAGCTAATTCAGAAAGGCACGACCGTCTTCTCAATCAGTTATGCTCTTATTACTTGTGTAATCCGTTTTGTGAGAAGTTCCCACCGTTCTCAATGATCTAATCAGCTGCTAGTTGGAATGCAAGTCTCAACACCAAATCATATCAGGAACAGATCAAGAAGATTGTTCTTTGAAGTCCTGGATTACAACCATTTTGGAGACAGACTTTGATTTAGCTGTCCGTAGTTTCATCTGAGGTTTCCTTCTTTTATTCATTTTCTCTATCCGAGAACACTTTTAACATGAATTTATGGGCATTCGAGACCAATGTACCCGTACTTTTTTTTAAAGAAAGGAGGAAGACCTCAACGAATTGAATGCCCATCCTAATAGCTAGCTCTACATGAGCTATCAGCTAATCCTTCTTTCATGAAAAAGATTATGTTGCAGCTATGCGAACTAATAATTATACTGTGCTTCAAAAAAAAAAATAATAATAATTATACTGTAGGACCTTAACACAATTCGCCTTCTTTTTCTTCTAGCAAGACAAGAAACTTTATTGTTGCGCTGATAGTCCATGTAGGACTACTAGATCACCGTTGCCACGTTGGGGAAGACCGACCGAAAAAAAATGAAACACCGTCATGCATAATGGTGTTACAAGGTTTAAATTGATATGCATCTAATTTATGGTAGTTTATATAAAATTTCCCAATTTTTTATGTATTTTTTGTGGTGGTTTGCATCAATTTACCTTATTTGCTATGCATCCTTTGTGTTGGTTTGCATCAATTCCTCTCATGTATTATGCATCTTTTGAGGTGCTATGCATAATGGTTATGTGTTAAAGTCTGCGGGCATCCAACTCAAGACCAATTAGCAATGAATGGAATGGCCCTTCCATATTATATTTAAGTTAATTATGTAATTACTAGCAATGTGGGACTATTGTCCTTCCACACGCCCCCTCACGTGTAAGGCACATGCACCTACCTACGTCATTCGGTCACAGAGGCCAAAATCGGGCCTAACTCTGATACCATGTTAAAGTCTGCGGGCATCCAACTCAAAACCAATTGGCCATGAGTGGAGCGGCCCTTTCATATTATATTTTAAGTTTATTATGCGGAAACTAGCGATGTGGGACTATTGTCCTTTCACACCCTCCCTCACGTGTAAGGCCAGTCATTCGGCCTAACACGTGGACCTACGCACGTGTGGGTCAAGGATGTGCAGGTGACATTCGGTCACGGTCCACCCCACATACAGGTCATACGAGTGACCAGTGATTCGGTCACGGGTGTACATGTGCCCACTCGGGTCACGACGGCCAAAATCGGGCCTACACCCCGCCTACGGGCCTAACTCTGATAGCATGTGAAAGTCTGCGGGCATCCAACTCAAAACCAATTGGCCATGAGTGGAGCGGCCCTTTCATATTATATTTTAAGTTCATTATGCGGAAACTAGCGATGTGGGACTATTGTCCTTTCACCATGTTAAAGTATGCGGGCATCCAACTCAAAATCAATTGGCAATGAGTGGAGCGGCCCTTCCATATTATATTTTAAGTTAATTAAGCGGATTATAGCGATGTGGGACTATTGTCCTTTCACACGCCCCCTCACGTGTAAGGCCAGTCACTGGGCCTCACACATGGACTTACGTACGAGTTACCATTCCATCGGTAACAAGTGTACACAGGTGAGTGACTAAATCAGGGGGTAACACCTCGGCCAGTATCGGCACTGGCCTACACCCCGGTTGTACAAGTGACAAAATCGGTTAAACACTTCGGCCAGTAACTCGGCCCACACCCGGCGTACGCAGGTCTGATCTGGGGCTTAGCTCTGATACCATGTTAAAGTCTGCGAGCATCCAACTCAAGACCAATTGGCAATGAGTGGAGTGGCCCTTCCATATTATATTTAAGTTAATTATGTAATTACTAGCAATGTGGGACTATTGTCCTTCCACACGCCCCTCACGTGTAAGCAAGGTAATTAATATCGCGTATCTGTACCGTATCGGTCGGGTCTTATACACCTATACAAATGGTAATATCTGTTTTTATAGGCGATACATCATTTAATATAGAATTTCAAATAATTATAAAACCATAGTAAAAAAATGATAAGAATCATATACATATCTCAAATTTCCAAAATACAGGTGGTTTATTATCCAACGTTGTGATTGTTGTCCCATTATGCCGGTAAATCTTTTTTATTATCCTTCATATTTATCTTTTATATTTTTATGCCTTCCAATCGAAATATGGTTTCCATCTTATATCCTACCATATAGTCATTGATTTTATATTATAAATAAATTAGGGCTTTTTACCTTCTCCAGTTCACATTGTACTTGTCTGTAAAGACTAGATGTATGTTGATGAAAAATTTATTCACGAAACTGATATTATCGGTGTACAAGTAAAACCGATATATCTGTTTGTACCAGCCTATACAACCGATAATATCATTTTGTCTTTGTATCACCGATATTTTCGATATCGTATAGGTATCTTCCGATATCTGATAAAAACCTGTAAATCGGCATGTACAACCGATATTGACTACCTTGCATGTAAGGCACGTGCACCTACCTACGTCATTCGGTCACAGAGGCCAAAATCGGGCCTAGCTCTGATACCATGTTAAACTCTGCGGGCATCCAACTCAAAACCAATTGGCAATGAGTGGAGCGGCCCTTCCATATTATATTTTAAGTTAATTAAGCGGATTACAGCGATGTGGGACTATTATCCTTTCACACTATGCATTATATTTTAAAAATATAAATGATAGACACATTTTTGTGTCTGAATTGTCCTCAGTGTCTCTATTTCTAGTGCTTGATTTTGTACTTATTATGGTGTTTTTATGTTTGTTTAGGTGTTTTTGGAGAAATACACTTGCGTGGAAAAAGTTGCTCAAAAAGTGCTATTTGGACCCCCGGAGGACATTTGCTATACGGACCCCAGATTTGGCTAAGGGGCACCCAAGGTTATGCGTAGCCAAAATTCATCCTCAACACCTAAATTCATCCTTAGCACCCATCTTCTTCTTTTGAATTTCATTTTGGCGGGAAAATGAAGAACAAAACTGTGTAATTTTCGATTGAAGTTTGAAGGAGTTCTAGGTAGATTAAAGGGTTGAAATTTGTTGGGTAGTTGTGATATGTCCCAACAAAACTATCATGAGTGATTTAATTGGCTAAATTTGGCTAGATAACTCGCGAGAAGAAAACAGGGGAGTTTATTCTCGGAAGAGGATATCACGGGATTTGCACGAGAAGCAGAGGAGTTTGCACGTGTTTGGAAGACCCTAACAACCATTTGGAGTGTGAAGGAGTTAAATATGGCAATTTGGAAGCTTCAGAACGCGTGTAGGGATCAAAAATCTGAATTATTTCCTAAACTGTCCGTGAAGAATAATGGAGAATTATATGAAGTTATTACGTGAGATTTTGCTGTTGCTGGGTTATGAATAGGTGTTGGGGTATCATAGAAGTTTTACGGAGAGTTTGGGAGAGTTTTGGAGAAGACAGATGCGATAATCAGAACCACCAGGAATACTTTTCTGGTGCTGCTCATCTGAAGAACACGAAGAACATACCATCCAAGACAGTCGTTTTTCAACAGTGGAAACGACACACAGGCATGGGTCGAGAGATACAGAATCAGCGACAGTACTGTTTTATCGTTCTTTTCAGTTTGTAACACATATAACTGTTACAAACCCGGTTTTATCATTGTTTCTCCAATTTTATCATTTGTACACCACCTTTGAGCAATAAAAAAAAGAATTTTGAGCGTGTTTTCCTAATGATGAGCTAAACCCAATCCTTGGGGCGACAGAGGAAGTCATTCTTTCAAGAATTATGTGGTAATATTTATTTTATAAATTTATGCAATATTTTTATATGATTAATTGCATTGATAAAAATAAATTAAATAATTCTTATTAATCAAATGTGTTTTCTCTTGATGATGCATGCTTAGTTTTAGACTCTTGATGCGTTATACTTGCGACTAACATTTGATATTTTGGGAATCTGATTTTGGCAATACTTTAGAATCGAATCAATTGTTTAAATTGCATGATATAAATTAATTTAGAACCACATAAGTATTGATGAATGGTGAAATCCTAACTCCAGCCTCTCCATAATTTTCACAACATATCAACATTTATTTGCTTTATTTTCTTTGCTTTAAAATTAAGGCTAAAATTTATTGCTTTCACAAGTCTCAACGAACCTACTACTACAAAACAACTTGAATTCACATCAATTTTTGGCGCCGCCGACGCGGACTTGACTTTAGGCTAGACTTTTTAGATTTTTTTTTAGGTTTTTATTTGTTTTTCATTTTTATTTTATTTGTTCTTCTTTACGTTTTTGGGTTTTTGTCTTTTCCTTACAGATTTTGGAATTTGGAACGAAAGAAAATGAGAATAAAAATTAATCAAAAAAAAAAGAGGGAGAGAGAGAGAGACAATTTTTTTTTTAGAATTTCTTTTAGATTATCTTTTTTCTTTTGCACTTTATTTTTGGACTGTGGACTTTGGGACTCTTTTAAAAAAAAAAAACCCTACGGAAGGGTGGTTTAAATATCAATTGTTTGCAGAGAAGGACGGCGATTACGATATCGCCTCGGCCCCTCGGGTTCGTACATGACATAGGAGACGTGGCCCGAGTCGACTACAAAGGTTCATCCCCCGTCTGGTACGGGAGGTAAGTTTGTCGAAACACTCGCGAATCCCCTGTCAGCGAGTTGCTGTATTCATTCGTTTGCATATATGCTGAGGATTTGAAAACAGTTGCTTTAATTTCCTAGTAAAGGGCAAGAACTGGCCATACAAGATAAGGGTTCGGATTTCATCACCGTTCCCTTCTTGCCCGCCTTAGGAAAACGAAACCAAACGTGAACCTAAGCCTAAAATTTGACTAGAACAAGACTTATAGGGTAACGAGCTTAATAGGAAAGTCATTCGAAAAATATTGGTTACTCTTTTAAGCATGCTTCAAAGTTCATAATGGTTTCTGTGAGTTGAATATGCCGCCTTGTAACGCCGGTGAGGCCTTGGGTATCAAAGCTCCATTGAGCTTCCCTCGCCTCGATTCAACTTACTTAAACTCGGATTGATTCCAGAGGGGTTTGCTTAAATTATAACGAATTCCCTTTCGAAGGATTAGAAGCTGGTCTAGAAACAATCTAAGTGGAGCCATCATGCTTTTTGTTTGCTAGAAATCAGTAGGTTTGCTGTGGTGGAGTCAGTCTTGTTTGTGTTTGCATAGAACCTCCCTTCCTTTTATGATTTCTTCCTTTTTCTTTTGTTTTTCTAGTGTATGCCCGAGGTCATTAGAAAACGGGCTTGGAAAAGAGATAATCTAGGTCGATTGATCAGTGAAAAACCTAGTAGGTCTTCTTGTGGAAGCGGGGAGCTCGAAGACTCTTCTTTTGAGAGACCTGTTTTTGGAAACTTCAGTTTTGAGAATCTGTATCTTCGTGAGGAAAATACCCCTAGTACTTCAGTTGTGCCAGCAATGGCAACTTTGAAAGATTACATGTTCCCAACTAGGTCCACCCGAGCTTCGTGCATTAAATTGCCAGCCACTACGGCTAATTTCGATATAAAACCTAGTATTCTTCAGATGATCCCTATATTCTTAGGAAAAGATGATGAGAACCCTTATTTTCATATTAGGGACTTTGAGGAAATTTGTGGGACAATTAGAATAAAATACCTTACTGAAGAAGTCTTGAAACTTAAGATGTTTCCCTTTTCCTTGAGAGATAAAGCCAAGACCTGGCTGAACAACCTACCATCTGAATCCATTGAAACATGGCAGGAACTTATTGCTGCTTTCTATATGAAATTCTACCCTAAGCATAAAACTGCGTCTGTTAGGCAGAAAATTAGTGCTAGTGTGCAACAAGAGGGAGAATCTCTTTATAGGTTTTTAGAGAGATTCAATGATCTCTTATCCCAGTGTCCTCACCATGGATTTGATAAGATGAAACTCATAGAGATTATTTATGATGGTTTATACTATTCAACCAAAGCCATGGTTGAGTCTCTGTGCGCTGGTGAGTTCACTAGTAAAAGTGTTGATGATGCTTTTACCTTCTTAGGAGCTGTCGCTGAAAAATCCCAACAGTGTGAGTCTTGTGTTGAACCCCCCAAAAGACTCTTGGTCAATAGAAGTAGCACCAATGTGGTAGATACAAGCTTCGGGTCTGATGCTAAGTTTGCTGCTTTGTCTAGAAGGTTACTTACTTTGGAATTGAATCATCCTAAACATAGGTCTCTTGTTGAATCTGATGATAGGTTTAGAGTCTCTCAAGTGTGTAGTTGTGGAGTAGAACCCAATAACTCGTTTTGGGAAGGTCAGGTTAGTGAAGAGCAATCCCATGTTGTCTATAACAATGCTAGGTTTGAGAACCGTCAAAAGTTTGACCCATACTCAGAGACTTACAACCCTGGTTGGAGAAACCATCCTAATTTTTCTTGGTCTAAGGGTCAGAATCAAGGACAGTGTAGTAATTCTCAGCCTCCCCCAGGTTTTGGTCATGCTAAGAACTCTTCAGGTCAACCGCAATTTCAGAATGATAAAAAAATCTCCACCTTAGAAGAAACCCTTACTATGTTAGCAAAGAACCATGAGATGTTATCAAAGAACCACTATGGTTTTCAAGAAGAAACCAGGCATAATTTTAAGAATAATTCCCAGTCTCTTGCTAACTTAGAACTTCAAGTCGGCCAAATAGCTAAGTTTCTTAGTGAAAGAGAAGATGGAGCGTTCCCTAGTCAAACTGATCCTAACCCTAAAGGAGAGAAATGTACAATCATGTGAATTCTATAACAACCCTTAGGAGTGGAAAGAAAGTTGACAATAAGGTTTCCATGCCTGATAGTGAACATGCTGTAGTTCACCATTCTGAGCCAGAAAATGAGGAGACTGATATAGTCTCTAAAGAGACCAATGAGGGTCCTGCTGAGCCCGGCTTTGTTCCCAGAGCCCCGTTCCCCCAGCTGCTAGTTACAACTAAGAGGGAGTCCAACTTTAATGATATATTGGAGGTTTTTAAGCAGGTTACTATCAACCTCCCATTGTTAGATGCGATTAAACAGATTCCCTCTTATGCCAAGTTTCTTAAGGATATGTGTACGCGAAAGCGAAAACTTAGTGTCCAGAAGAAAGCCTTCCTAGCTAGTCATGTGAGTTCTATTATCCAGAATACCACTACTCTTAAGTATAAAGACCCGGGGTCTCCTACTATTTCTTGCACAATAGGTAAATACCGTGTCGAGAAATCTTTGCTTGACTTAGGAGCCAGTGTGAACCTACTGCCATACTATGTGTACCTTAAGCTAGGACTTGGTGAGATGAAACCCACCCAGATGAAACTTCAGTTATCTGATAGGTCCGTTAAAATTCCTCGTGGTGTGATCGAGGACGTTCTTATTGAGGTCGACAAGTTTATTTATCCTGTGGATTTTTTTATCCTAGATACCCAACTTGTCCCTGACCCAGAGAACCAAATATTAGTGATTTTAGGTCGCCCGTTTTTAGCTACATCCAATGCTATCATTAACTGTAGAAATGGTATTATGAATTTGTCTTTTGGTAATATGACTATTGAGATGAACATTTTTAATATTAGTAAGCTACCCTCTGAACTAGATAACTCGAGCATAGAAGAGGTGAACAAGATAGGAACATTAGTCGAGGATTCATTACCAAACACTTTGTTAGAAGATCCATTAGAGAAATGCCTAGCCCACTTTGGGATTTATTTTGATGATGATGATATGATTAATGAGGTGAATGCTTTGTTAGATTCAACCCCTTTGATAGACACTAGTAATGGCTAGAAACCTAAGTTCGAACCTCTACCCGTTTCTAAGTCTACCCTAGTTCATTCGTTAGAAAAGCTTCATAAGTTGGACCTTAAACCATTACCAGATTCCCTGGAGTATGTGTTTTTAGGCCCATCTGAAACTTTACCTGTGATTATAGCATCCGACTTGGATAGTGATCAGGAAAGTAGGCTAGTGACCGTCCTTCAGAATAACAAGGAAGCTTTAGGGTGGACCATAGCAGACATTAAGGGTATAAGTCCTACTGATTGTATGCATCATATATATTTAGAGAGTGACACCAAACCTTCTAGGGAGATGCAACGTCGACAGAACCTTAATATGAAAGAAGTAGTTCGAACCGAGGTTCTTAAGTTGTTAGATGCAGGAATTATCTACCCCATTTCAGACAGTAAGTGGGTCAGACCCGTTCAAGTTGTTCCCAAGAAATCCGGTATTATTGTAGTCCAAAATGATAACAATGAGTTAATCCCAACCCGGGTGACCACGGGTTGGCGTGTCTGTATTGACTACAGGAAATTGAACAAGGTCACTAGGAAGGACCATTTTCCCCTTCCCGTCATCGACCAAATGCTAGAGAGATTAGCTAGATGTAGACATTATTACTTTTTAGATAGATACCGCGGTTATAATCAGATTGTCATAGCCCCAGAAGACCAAAAGAAAACCACTTTTACTTGTCCCTTTGGCACCTTTGCGTATAGATGCATGCCTTTCAGGCTATGTAATGCCCCTGCGACCTTTCAGCGTTGTATGTTGAGCATATTTTCTGATATGGTAGAACGGTTCTTAGAGGTTTTTATGGATGATTTTTCAGTGTTTGGTTCGTCTTTCGATGAGTGCTTGCATCATTTGTCATTAGTTTTAACTAGGTGTAAGGAAAAGAATTTAGTGCTTAATTGGGAGAAATATCACTTCATGGTTCGTTCAGGAATTGTTCTAGGGCATATAGTATCTTCGAAGGGTATAGAGGTAGATAGAGCCAAAGTTGACCTTATTAAAATTTTACAGGTCCCAAAAACCGTAAGAAATATTAGGTCATTCTTAGGGCATGCTGGTTTTTATCGTCGATTCATTAAGGATTTTAGCTTGATTTCTAGACCTCTTTGCAATTTGCTAAAAGATGTTAAGTTTGTCTTTCATGATGCTTGTTTAGAGGCTTTTGAGAAGCTTAAGAATTTACTCACTACCGCCCCCATAGTCCAGGCACCCAACTGGAACCTACCCTTTGAGATCATGTGTGATGCTTCAGATTATGCTATTGGTGTTGTGCTAGGTCAGGGAGAAAATAAGTTACTTAATGTGATTTACTATTCTAGCAAAACTCTGAATGATTCCCAGTTGAACTATACCACTACGAAGAAGGAACTATTAGTTATTGTGTTTGCCTTAGACAAGTTTAGATCCTACCTCTTAGGTTCTAAGGTCATAATCTTTACTGATCATACTGCTTTGAAGTATCTTCTTTCCAAGAAGGATACTAAACCTAGATTGATTAGATGGATCCTATTATTGCAGGAATTTTCCTTAGACATTAGAGATAAAAAAAGGTGCAGAAAATGTAGTAGCAGACCACTTGTCTAGTCTTGTTGTGGATACCCTTAATGATTCTCCTCCTGTTAGGGATTGTATTCCTAATGAACAACTGTTCTTTGTTACCCAAGCAACTTGGTATGCGAATATAGTGAATTATCTTGTTACTGGTCGAATGCCCCAACATTGGGGTAAACAAGATCGTTCTAGGTTTTTAGCCGAGGTGAAGCATTTCTTTTGGGATGATCCTTATTTTTTTTAAGTATTGTCTAGACCAGATTATTAGGAGATGTATACCTGAGAGTGACCAGTACAGTATTATTTCCTTTTGTCATGATCATGCTTGTGGGGGTTACTTTAGTGATAAGAAGACTGCTGCTTATCGCTGAGTCCGTTTAGTCCAGTATTATTTCCTATTTTAGTTGTTGAGGTCTTTGATGTGTGGGGTATTGACTTTATGAGTCCGTTTCCTAATTCTTTTGGTAACCTTTACATCCTTGTCGCTGTAAACTATTTATCTAAGTGGATTGAGGCGGTTGGGTGTAAAACCAATGACCATAGGGTTATGATTGAGTTCTTGAAAAATAATATACTTAC
Organism: Papaver somniferum; assembly: GCF_003573695.1. Classification (NCBI taxonomy): domain Eukaryota; kingdom Viridiplantae; phylum Streptophyta; class Magnoliopsida; order Ranunculales; family Papaveraceae; genus Papaver; species Papaver somniferum. Next base: position 48,977,859 of record NC_039363.1, read on the forward strand.
ACGTTTTGGTACACTACTAGCTATAATTAGTGATGGAGGGTCGCACTTTTGTAATGGACCTTTTAGGCTTTTGATAAAGAAATATGGTATTACACATAAGGTAGCTACCCCGTATCATCCACATACTAGTGGTCAAGTAGAGGTTTCCAATAGGGAGATAAAAAGTATATTAGAAAACAGTTAATCCTAATCGGCAAGACTGGTCGTCTAGGCTTACTGATGCCTTACGGGCTTACAGTACTGCATTTAAGACCCCCATTGGAATGTCGCCTTATCGGATTGTGTATGGCAAGGCATGTCACTTACCTGTTGAGTTAGAACATAGAGCATACTGGGATGTTAAGCAGCTAAATTTTTCACTAGACAAGGCAGGAGCCCATAGGAACCTCCAGCTCAATGAGTTGGAAGAGATTCGTAGAGATGCATACGATAGTGCTAAGAAGTGTAAGAACAAAATGAAACTTGTGCATGATAAGAATATTTTAAGAAAGTCATTTTCTCCAGGTAAAAAAGTTTTTTTGTATGATACCCGCTTGCATCTTTTCCTGGGAAGTTACGCTCTCGGTGGACGGGTCCTTTTATTGTTCGCACTGTCTTTCCTCATGGAGTTGTTGAGATCGAGACACCGGATGGTAGTAGTTCTTCGAAGGTTAATGGTCAGAGATTGAAACCCTTTTTAGAGCCCTTTCCTACAGCTGATGTTGAGGAGGTCCCTCTGGAGGACCCTGTTTACCCTTGATTGACCATCGAGGCGATTGTATGTTGTATATTATTTTTTGATTTATTTCTTCACCCAGGTACTATCTTTCCGACTTCTCTCTTTACTGATTCCTCATGTTACCTTAATTTTTGGTATTTTTCTTTCATTAGAAACATTGAGGACAATGTTAGATTTAAGTTTGGGGGTGGGGAAGAAACTTTTTATTAGCTTTTAGTTGCAATAAATAAACTCCAGAACCTAGAAATTTATGCTTATTAAGGTTGGCACTAACCAATCTAAGTGGATGGGAACATCTTTTTTATAGGAGTTGAGGAACCAATCTGATTAGATGGGAACATGTAAAGAGTCTATTCATAAAAGCACAAAGCTCAGGTGTTAGAATTAAAAAAAAAACATGGTAGTTTCGCCATATCTCGTTGAATCCTAATCCTTCCGTTTTTATTTTTAAGTGACTTGGTGGAGCCCACGATTCAAGTTGTTACCTTTGCTAGGGTGAATTAGGGTGATTGAGATATAAAAAAAAATAAAAAATTGAGAGCAGACCATCAGAACAACCGGAATAAATTCAATAAAGTCGACCACTGGTGCCCTTGTATATGCCAGTTGTGTTGACCTAGAGTCAGGTTTATCGACCACTGGTCCCCTTGTATATGCCAGTTGTGTTGATATTAGTCAGACCGATATCTCAGTCCATTTGGATAGATTCATCTTGGTAGAGGCCTTCAGACAGATATGGGAAACACTGTTCACTTTAACCATCTATTTTTTTCTTTATCCATCTTCTTAATCTTTCCATGTGATTGGTTGACTCCGGTTATGATGTCTAGAAACTATCTGAGTAGAGCTCTGTCACTTATATATGAATTATAGTATGCTGAGTACAAACTCGTGTACAACAATTGGAATTTCGAATCAGGGTACTTCCTCCTATAGTCAATGTTTGTATGCCAACCAAGGAGATTCTTTACTGCCTTCCAAGGTTCTGCGTAGATAGCTAGGGTCTGGAGTAAAGGTTTTGTGAGTACACCTCTGGTAAACCCTCCGGAGACAACACTCCGCCGCTAGGGCCACCTAGCGGTTTAACGGCTTGCCACACGTGCTAAGTATAGTCATCTTATATTAGATTTGCTCGAGGACTAGCAAATAATAAGTTTGGGGTATTTGATAGACACATTTTTGTATCTGAATTATCCTCAGTGTCTCTATTGCTAGTGCTTGATTTTGTACTTATTATGGTGTTTTTATGTTTGTGTAGGTGTTTTTGGAGAAATGTACTTGTGTGGAAAAAGTTGCTCAAAAAGTGCTATTTGGACCCCCGGAGGACATTTGCTATATGGACCCCAGATTTGGCTAAGGGTCACCCAAGGTTATGCGTAGCCCAAATTCATCCTTAGCACCCAAATTCATCCTTATCACCTATCTTCTTCTTTTGAATTTCATTTTGGCGGGAAAATGAAGAACAAAACTGTGTAATTTTCGATTGAAGTTTGAAGGAGTTCTGGGTAGATTAAAGGGCTGAAATTTGTTGGGTAGTTGTGATATGTCCCAACAAAACTATCATGAGTGATTTAAGAAGAAAACAAGGGAGTTTATTCTCGGAAGAGGATATCACGGGATTTGCGCGAGAAGCAGAGGAGTTTCCACGTGTTTGGAAGACCCTAACAACTATTTGGAGTGTGAAGGAGTTAAATATGGAAATTTGGAAGCTTCAGAACGCGTGTAGAGATCAAAAATCTGAATTATTTCCTAAACTGGCCGTGAAGAATAATGGAGAATTATATGAAGTTATTACGTGAGATTTTGATGTTGCTGGGTTATGAATAGGTGCTGGGATATCATAGAAGGTTTACGGAGAGTTTGGGAGAGTTTTGGAGAAGACAGAGGTGATAATCAGAACCACCAGGAATACTTTTCTGCTGCTGCTTATCTGAAGAACGCGAAGAACAGACCATCCAAGACAATCGTTTTTCAACAGTGGAAACGACACACAGGCGTGGGTCGAGAGCTATATAATCAGCGACAGTACTGTTCTATCGTTCTTTTCAGTTTGTAACACATATAACTGTTACAAACCCGGTTTTATCATTGTTTCTTCCATTTTATCATTTGCACACCACCTTTGAGCAATAAAAAAAAGAATTTTGAGCATGTTTTCCTAATGATGAGCTAAACCCAATCCTTGGGGTGACGGAGGAAGCCATTCTTTCAAGAATTATTTGGTAATATTTATTTTATAAATTTATGCAATGTTTTTATATGATTAATTGCATTGATAAAAAATAAATTAAGTGATTCTTATTAATCAAATGTGTTTTCTCTTGATGATGCATGCTTAGTTTTAGACTCTTGATGTGTTATACTTGCGACTAAAATTTAATATTTTGGGAATCTGATTTTGGCAATACTTTAGAATCGAATCAATTATTTAAATTGCATGATATAAATTAATTTAGAACCACATAAGTATTGATGAATAGTGAAATCCTAGCTCCAGCCTCTCCATAATTTTCACAACATATCAACATTTATTTGCTTTATTTTCCTTGCTTTAGAATTAAGTCTAAAATCTATTGCTTTCACAAGTCTCAACGAACCTACTACTACTAAACAACTTGAATTCACATCAATAAACACGATCGAATTTTTCGTAAAAACTCTAAATTTTAAATTGTTGTTTGTACTCGTTTTGTTCATTTTTGTAAAACCTTTCCAATGACATAAAATTTATAGAATTCTAAGGCACGGATTTTTAAATATGTTATATTAAAGTTTGGTTACCAATTATACCCCTGAAAAATAAGAAACACAAGGAGCTATAATAATTAGACTAAAAGGGAGGGACATTTTGGGATTTTCATGTCCCAAAGACTACCACCGAATTCAATTCCAATATTTTTTTTTATCAAATTGAACATTTGTGTTAGTCTACATTTTACAAAAAAGTGGGCATAAAAGGGACTCCCTCCATACGGGCCCTCCGGTCGGTCGGCCCAATTACAGGGGCATCCAAGCATTGTTAGGGTTCATCTATCTCTTCCAAGATAAAACTTAACCCTCCTACAGCAGGGGCTTGTCCAATCTTGAGACACTACGTGGTACAATCTGAATGGTAAAGAGGGGAATGACTCTAACATTGGGATTGGTAGTGGGATGAAGAGGGGAATGATCAAAGTTCGGGATCCATTGTCCCGAAGTTGGACTATAACAGTTGTCTCGGTTATAGATTTTTTGGATAAAACTTCGCTTGTCTTTTCCAAGATAAAACACGAAGCCGCTACTCATCTCTACACACCTATGTGTCACGGATCTAAGCGCTGGATTGGGAAGTGGTGAACCCGTCGGGGCCCGTGGTGGGTCCTGGACTGAATGCCATGGACCAGTACGGTGGCAACACATAAGGAAAGTATTTTTTTGGTATAAAAAAGCGGTAGATATAAAGCATTTTCGGATGAAACATGAGAGAAGGTTGCAAACACCAGGAAAAAAAAAGTCTTTAATTTGGTTTTATATTTTAGTTTCAAAATTTTCTTTTGTGTTCATTTTTCACTTGTTAAGTTCATCTTAACTAATGGAATAATCTTTTTGTTGCAGGATTCATGGTTCAAGATATGAGTAGCATCCATTTTTGGACGTTCGTGCTCACCTATTACAATTCTCTAGAGACATTTCTGTCACATCTAGCAGTTTTGTCGCTGGTTGTATTGCCTATTTAAGTAGTATTACAAAAATCTACCTTGGTGTTGATCTTAACAGGTATGTTCTAGTATAATCATCATTGTCAGGTTCTCTTTCAAGATTTCGATCCCTTTGATCTGATTTTTCTTCAGATCATTGATCCATGGAATCTCTACTGAGTTAACCGATCCACCGTTATGTTAAAATCCAGGAAATTCAAAATTCTAATATCCTCCCATTCAACCCCCATAATTTCAGGATTCCAAATTGCTATACAAAATTTAGGAAAACATATTATCTCAGCTCAATCTATATCTTTGTTTCGGGTTTTCCCTTTCAAGGAAACAAAATATTCTTGTTATAACTACCCAAGATATTCTTATCTCATCATCCCATATTTCTCCTAATTTCTCTATGAAATTTAGGCAACCATATTACCTCACTTCAAACTGTTTCTCTTTTTCGGGTTTTCTAAATCAACTTTATAGGAAACAAAATATTCTTGTTATAACTACCCAAGATATTTTCATCTCATCACCCCATATTAAATACCTCCATCCTCTTGTTGTAAAACTCATATGTTTTTTTCTAAAATATCTTCTGCAATACAAACAACTATAGAGTCTTGATCAAGTAACCAAATCAAAGATGTCACTGAGCAAATGAGAAACACAAATCTGAGGAAAACTCTTGTTCCAACAAGAGAAGCTATTGGATCTTCGAAAAATTTAAGTGAGGCTGTTGATGCTTGGTCAAACAGTTTGATTGACAAACTCATGACTGATGATGATGATCTTGAAACTGCTGATATAAAGGAAGAGCTAAACCAACTTTAGAAAAACTACAAAACAAAAGAGACAAGAATTTTTGGCAAATACCTGTATGTTTTCAAGTTTTCCTCTAAAAAAAGACATGAATGACATCATTAAGAAATCTCCGTAGAATGTGCTGGGTTACCTGCTTGCCATGCAAGTTTACACTACTGCTATTCCGTATGACAAATGGACTTTCAACAAGCAAGAATGGAAAGTGCGGCTCAAAAAACTCCTTCTGGAATATCATCATGTTGTTGTAGTCGATGAATCCATTGAATATATAAGGAAGAAGATATCAACCAACCCGAAGAAATGTAAACCAAAATCTGGAAATATGATTACTGTCAGAGTAGATGTAGATCTCAAAACACCTTTAAAGAGAGGAGAATGGTGGAACACAAACTCTGGTAAACCAACTTGGATAAGATACCATTGGATGAAACAGCCACATTGTGACTACCATTTTTCCCATAGTCTACGTGATGTATCCATCTCATAGAATCCAATACTAAGTAGTAGTGAACTGATATAGCTAAGTAATAAAAGGTACTCAAGATAAGGACAATAATAACGAACAATACTAAGGTAATGTAAATGCTACTAAGTTATCATGAGACACAACGGATTACGTGGTTCGACTTTCGTCTACGTCCACAGGGTAATGAGTGATTGTTTGTATTAAGTTGTGGTTGTTACAAAGATCTTAAATGCTTCCCAAAATAATAGGGTTGTAGTAAATACTTAAGTTCTAAACATTAAAAAGGTATAAGCTTAAGACTAGATCTTCCTTCCGGTATTGAATGCCTTTCTTTGTTGGTAAAGCTTGGTATTTATATCCCCCTTCTCCATAAACATCTTCGTTGTCTTTGGGTCCATCGTATTATGATGTATCTTCCGTAAAAATGGTACCTTCGTTGGCCGCACGCTTTCTCCAGTCGAGCTCTGCCACCTTAGCTTACGCACGTTCCCTCAAGAACTACCCAACCTTAGTACAGGTTGTACCTTCGTTCACCGGGAGCCTTTGCCAGTCAGACAATGCCATCTCACTTTCCTCCACGCGCTTTGACAAAGCATGTATATAAGGGCTCGCTGCATTAAATGCTGATTAGATATGTCTGAAAAAGCGGGGGTCTAACAACCACACCCAATATTTCTTTCGGAAATCTGTATGGACTAACTCCAATATAATTCCACAAGAATCAACTAGACAGTCAGATTCAATCAAGGAAATATATCCAAGAGTTATATCTCTGTTTCTCAATGTAATCAGCAAGTCAAATATATAGAAATCCGTGAGCATGGTTATTATGAGAAACAACTTGAACGGTACCAAAGATCAATAATCAAGTGTCAATCAATTTCAATCAACAACCAAAGGTTGGATTTACCAATTGATTGAATTATGCACAACCTGTGATATTTCAATTATATAACAAAATATAATTCGAAAAAGAAATAACACAGACACCAGAAGTTTTGTTAACGAGGAATAGACCTAGCAATTAGGGTTAAAACCCGCGGGTCAACACTAACCCGTCACACGTAAACCCGGCCCGCCATAACCCGTTCCCTAAACAAGCCGGGTTAGGGTTGATGATTTTAGGACCCGTTGATAAACAGGTTAGCCCGCCTAACCCACGGGCTAACCCGCCAACCCGTCATTTTCTGTTTGAATCGTTTGATACTGTTAATTTTAGAAATCTTATGGAGAAATTGCAACTGATTTCCACTAATTACCGTCATATCAAAGTTTGGTCTGATCAAATCTTCAATTCCAACTAACAATTTGAAGCTTTACATTCCAAAATCTCCTGTTTTTATTAAATATTTCAGATCCAAGTAAAGAAAATAAAATAAACACAACCTTATATATACAGAACCACCCAACCAAATAACAGCCGGTCGATCAATCCCTAAATAAATAACTTAGCTTCATAAATTGCTTCACAAATTATAATAAATACAGAGAATCAACAAATTAATATAAAGACGAAATCCTAAATATTGATTCCATAAATAATTGTTAATACTAGGATACAAATTGTTAACAGATAAAAGTATAGTTGAGACTTTAGATGATGGAATAGAATAGAATTGTGGATGTAGATGATGGATCCAGTCTGTGTACTTGATGAACAATAGATATTCGTATGAAGAAATGGAATGGTAGTAGATGGCTCTGTGGAACAATGGAAGAGATGAGAAGAAAAGGAAGAAATATAATAGTAGGGAGACGGCATCGTGGAAGAAGGATATAAGAGCTTCTCCAATGGTGAATGTGAATATTTTATATGTGGCATCACTTCTAAGACATCCTTTGAGCATAAAATCCTAAATATTAGGAAAAATAAAATTTTATCTCCAACCCATAGAGTTTCCTATTATTTGTTTACTTATTTGTAGGAATATAATTTGTTTAAATCATTTCCATTTTTATTTTTCAATAACTTTTATTAATAAAAGTGTGACTAGGATGGGAAGACATCCTTTAAGTGAATGTCTAAAACTAGAGGTTCACCTAGAGGATGTCTAACCTTTTTTTTGCCACATCATCTTCACATCAATAGGTTGGAGATGTTTTTTTGTAAATATTGTTGTGGATCCTACGTGGATTAGGACTTTTCTTTCACACACATTCCATTGGAGAGGCTCTAAAAGAGAGTATAGGTGTGTTACGTGTGTAAGGTAGGGTTTTAGTGTGTATACACGACGGAGATAAAAATGTGAGAGCATAAATATAGGGATTTATACTTTGACTAAGTAATTACCGGGTAAGGAAGGCCTTATATCATCAATAATAAAGATTTTGGTAACAATATCTTCACAACAAAACTCATGTTCAGCGGTAATGATGGTGCTTATGGTATCAACAGGTCCGAGGTTCAATCCTCATAGTCTGCTTTAACTTTTTGGTGTTTTATAAAAGCCAAACCTAGTTCCACCTACTTTCCTAGGTCCGACCCTCCAACTCGCGGGTTAACCCGCAACTAGTTAGGGTTGGGGAACATGAACCTGAAAGGATAATAGTGTAGAGTTAGGGTTGAACGTATCTAACCTGCCACGATTTGACCCTAACCCGGCCCGTTGCCACCTCTAACGAGGAAACCGCAAATGCAGAGAAACCGCGGGACCTAGTCCATATTTGAACACCACACTGTATTAAGCCTCTACATACACTAGCCTACTACAAGTTAACTTCGAACTGGAATGTAGTTGAGCCCTAACCAAGTCTCAAACTGATTAAGGTACTTTCGCGTTCTTTACGCTTTTGAACATTCACCGTTAGATGAAATCCTGATTTAAGATTCAAGCTAAGTCTGCTTAAAAATAAAGAAATCAATCCCCACCGTTAGATGGTCTTAGCTTGTTACACACAAATGAAATATACCTTCATTTAGATATGGGTAACTGTACTTAAACGTGTATATTGAGTTAGCTGAATAAAAATTAACCGAAGTTAGCCATATGAACACTTTTGTCTTAACCACATTCATCTAACACTTATAGATCAAATATGATGATCAACCAATCATGAAAGATAATAAAATTAATCTAATTGTGTTACTCATAGAGTTGTTCAATTGTTTATATTCTCATAGAAGTATATAAAACACAATTGAAACAATCTAATTGGATTTGATTCAAGAGAATCAATTCATGAACATTTAGCGTCGGTTTGCAAAAATTGCATTCCTTAATTTATAAATGTATTTGTTCATGAGTACAAAATCATACTTAACCAATTTTTGAACTTACACCAACTCAGTTTGCAAACGGGTACGCAAACTTAAGTTCTGGACTTTGGTCACGTCCGACAGTTCGCAAACCGGTATGCATACTGTCGTCCCGGACCTAACTCAGGTAAAACCGTTCGCATACTGGTATGCAAACTTGGTTTCAGGACTTTGACAGTTAAAACCGTTCTCATACTGGTATGCAAACTTGGTTCCCGGACCTGAATCATACTACAGCAGTTTGCATACTGGTATGCATACTGTGCTATATCCAGATAATGGTTATTTGTTCTAAACTCCCATTTCAATCATTGAAACATCCTTAGAAGACGAAAATGGTTGTCTCACACAAACTATTAGCTTATAAGTAATTTTCAAATGATCGAATGATCAATAAGAAACATTCAGAGGCTACATCAAATGACTGTCTCACACAAATCATGTAAGATGTTTCAAGGCAATTTTCACATGATCATCCTTTGACTTATTATTTAGTTTCTAACAAACAAATTGTTTCCAGCTAAACTCGTGAAGAATAATGATGAACGTAGCTAAACAAAAAAGCTTTCCAACACATACTTCGAGAAAGATATAAGCGAGTTAAACTTCTGAGTGATATAATGTAAAAGTCTATATAGCTATACGACTTAGTCTCAATAGGAGATATAATAGAATAAACTTCTGAGTGATAGATAAGCTTAAGTCTCCACCTTCCTTTTGTTGATGAAGTTCCTCCAAGCTCTTCTCAGTAGATCTTCGTCTTCAACGGTGAACCCCGTGAAGTCTAAAGCTCAACTGCACATACTATCCTAATCCGAGACATAGCTATAAGTAGACTAGAAATCAAGACTTATAGTTTTGATCAACTAAACTTGACAAACAAGCTTGAGTTAGCAGCGCTTGCGAGTTCGACCGAGGAGTGCTCTAACAATGTCAGCTTCGACAGCTGCCCCCTCCCTATGCTAGGGTCTACTTTACCATCTGAGCCTTCGAGGTAAGCTTCCTCGACATGAGATGAACTAGAACAGGAAGAGATTGTTGCTTCTCAGATACTCGTGCATCGCTGGATCTATTTTGTTAACTTGCACGCGACCGCCAGAATCGTGACACGTGCTCAAGAGAATATTGGTATTCATAGTTTGCCCTTTTTTTATATTCTACCAATCGGTAGGATTGGAAGAAAAACCTTCCATAACGCCGCCACTTTTGCACGCACGGAATGGGTGGTCCCCATGTGTCCTTTCATGTAATAACTGAAAAAGCGGGGGTCTAACAACTACACCCAATATTTCGTGAGGCAATATGTATGGACTAACTCCAATATAATTCCTAGAGAATCAACTAGACTGTCAGACTCAATCAAGGAAATATATCCAAGAATTATGTCTATGTTTCTCAAGGTAATCAGCAAATCAAACATATAGAATCCGTGAGCCCAATTATTATGAGAAACAACTTGAACGATACCAGAGACCAATGTTCAAGTATCAATCAATTTCAATCAACAACCAAAGGTTGGATTTACCAATTGATTGAACTACGCACAACCTGTGATATTTCAATTATATATAAAATATAATGCGAAAAAGAAATAACACAGACACTGGAATTTTTGTTAAAGAGGAAACCGCAAATGCAGAAAAACCACGGGACTTGGTCGAGATTTGAACACCATACTGTATTAAGCCGCTACAGACACTAGCCTACTACAAGTTAACTTCGGGATGGAATGTAGTTGAGCCTTAACCAAGTCTCACACCGATTAATTTACAGTCGCGTTCCTTACGTCTTTGATCCCAGCAGGACTCTACGCACATGATTCACTTAGATGATCTCACCCACAATTAAGAGTTGCTACGACCTAATCATCTTTTGACTCATTATTTAGTTTCCAACAAATAAATTGTTTCCAACTAAATTCGTCAAGAATAATGATGAACATAGTTAAAGCAAAAAGATTTCCAACACATATTTCGAGAAAATATATGCGAGTTAAATTCAGCTCGAAACATCAAATGCTTATAATGTAAAAGTATATATAGCTATAAGACTTAGTCTCGACAGGAGATATAATAATATAGACTTCTGAGTGATAGATGAGTTTAAGTCTCCACATACCTTATGTTGATGAAGTTTCTCCAAGCTCCCCTTAGTAGATCTTCGTCTTCAATCGATGAATGCCGTGAAGTCTAAAGTAGAACTACACATTCTATCCTAATCCGAGACAGCTATAAATATACTAGAAATCAAGACTTATAGTTTTGATCACCTAAACTTGACAAACAAGCTTAAGATACCAACGCTTGCGAGTTTGACCGAGCAGTGCTCTAACAATCTCCCCCTTTGTCAATTTTGGTGACAAAACTATCAATACATATTGATTACAAAATAAAAAAACTTTGTAGATTCTCATCTAACATGCTTGATTTCCTTGGTTCTTTAACTTCCTTGAATTCTTCGTCACTCCAAGTACTCTAGTGATTCTGAACATGTTCAACTCAACATCATTGTTGTTGAAGATCCGTAGCCATAACAATAAGAAAACATATGTTCTCAATTATTGTTATACAGTGTCATAGTATTATTACACAACATCAAAATTCAATTGTATCACAACTTTGATAATAATACGGTGATATGTATCACTCCCCCTTAGTTAATACTTCATCTCACAATAGAAATCACTCACCCTTACATAATGATTCGTAAACAATATGTATGTAGTGTGAACTACAAAATAATTCTCCCCCTTTTTGTCAATGTAAATTGGTAAAGGTACGAAAACTAGCGGGATCATAATGAAATTATCAAAGAGATTATTTATGACTATAAGAGAACATATCAACTTTGTTTCGATGATTTCACATAGTCGAAACTTAATGTATTAATCAAGGAGTTTATAAAGATCAAGATAACTCCTACAATATTCCACAGCGCATTCCCCCACAAAGATTTTCCAATTAATCACAAGTTCAATTAAGAACTCTCCCCCATAAAATGTCATTCCCGAAATAACAACAAGAGCGACCTTACTTTTACAAGAAAAGAAGGATTTCTTTGAACATTTTGATACTAAACAGAAACAAACTACTACAACTAGAAACAAATGAGGAATTGAAACAACACTTCATTGAGACTTCAAGCTTTTATTGCCTAAAATATATTGATAAATCCATGGGAAAGAAAAAAGCTAGACATCTAATGAACCAAAACAACACCAATAGACTGCCGTAAGTGTTGAAACGTAGCCGTATCTAGAGGTTTGGTGAGAATATCATCCAATTGTTGTTCGGAAGGCACAAATTCCATGTTAATGATACCATTTTCATAGAGATCTCTAATAAAATGATACATGATGTCGATGTGCTTAGTTCTTGAGTGCTCAACAGGATTCTCAGTGACACGAATCGCGCTAGAGTTATCACAAAAGATCTTCATTATTCCAGTGTCAATTCCATAATCAGCAAGCATTTATTTCTTCCATAGAAGTTGAGTAATACATGAACCTGCAGCAATATATTCTACTTCACATGTTGAAAGGGATTGTGAGTTTTGTTTCTTGCTATGCCAAGATTTAATCCTACATAGTAGAAACACCCAGATGTACTCTTTCTGTCTTCCACACATCATGCCCAATCAACATCTGAATAGGAAATAAGATCAGTCTTAGTATCAAAAGTATAAGATAGAACATACCCGATAGTGTGTTGAATGTATCGCATGATCCTTTTTGCAGCTGCAAGATGAGATTCCTTTGGATTAGCCTGAAATATAGCACAACAACCAACACTAAAGGCAATATCAGGTCTAGTAGCTGTGAGATACAAAAGACTTCCAATGATAGATCGATAAAGCTTTTGATTTACATTGACTCCTTTATCATCTTGATGTAGTTTACCAGTGGTGGGCATAGGAGTCAGCTTTGGAGTTGACTTATCAAGACCGAACCTTGTAACAAGATCCTTAGCATATCTTTCTTGAGATAAGCAAATTCCATCCTTGTGTTTTTGAATCTGTAATCCTAAAAAGAATTTTAATTCACCAACATTGCTCATTTCAAACTCCCTTCCAACAGAGAGTTGAAAATCTTTAGAAAGTTTCTCAGATGTTGATCCATAGATGATATCATCTACATAAACTTGATAAATGACCACATCTTTGCCGCTCCATTTGGTAAACAATGTTTTATCATCTTCACCCCTCGAAAAACCTTTCCTAAGAATAGAAGTAGTTAGTTTTTCGAACCAGGAAAGAGGTGCTTGTTTAATCCATATAATGCCTTTTTGAGATTAAAGACATGATCTGGGAAGTCTGGAATTTCGAATCCTTTAGGTTGAGAAACATAGACCTCATCCTTTAAATATCCGTTTAAGAATGCAGATTTTACGTCCATTTGAAATAGCTTAATCTTGAGAAAACAAGCATGATCTAATAACAAACGAATGAAATCAAGGTGTGCCACATGAGCAAAGGTTTCGTCAAAATCGATACCTTTAATCTGTGAATATCCCTGAGCGACAAGTCTGGCTTTGTTTCTGACGATGGTGCCAAATTCATCAGACTTTTTCTTGAATATCCATTTGGTACCAACAATATTGATATTAGAGGGACAAGATACGAGCTCCCTTACATCTTGTCTTTGAAATTTATTTAACTCTTCATGCATTGCATTCACCCAAAAGGGATCACTAAGAGCTTCATCAATAGATAACAACCAAAATTACAAATATTTTGAAGTTGTCCACTCGTCTTAGTTGTAGAATCTTTTCCTCCAATAATACTGTTAGTATCATGATTCCTTTGAACCCAGAGGTGACGTGGAGGAGTACGTTCTTTTTCAACAGGAATAGCCTGACTAGGGCTTTTCTCCTCGTCACTAGAAACATCAGGATCAACAACTGTTGGAACAACTTCTACTGATTCTGGGATTTCTTTGACTTTCTCAATTGTCTCTGTTGGAGGCAATTCAGCTGGAGAGTCATCATGACGAAAATTGATCAGATCATCGATAATGACATTTGCGGATTCCATCATAACTTGGGTTCTGAGATTAAATACTCGAAAACCACGACTATGAGATGCATAGCCAAGAAAGATACCTTCATCACTTTTAGAATCAAATTTCCCTTTTTGTTCTCGATCTTTCAGAATGTTGCACTTACTTCCAAATACTCTGAGATAGTGTAAGTTGGGCTTCTTACCGTACCACAAATCATAAGGAGTGTTTAGGGTTTTTGACCGTAGACAGACACGGTTGATCAAGTAGCATGCTGCAAAAACATCTTCTCCCCAAAAATTTAATGGTAAGTTTTTGTTATGGAGCATTACCCTTTCCATTTCCTGAATGTTCCTATTCTTCCTTTCTGCAACTCCATTTGCTTGTGGAGTAATGAGTGGTGAGTATTGTTGAATGATCCCCAGTTTGTCATAAAATTCAAACACCTTAGTGTCCTTGAATTTAGTTTCACGGTCTCTTATAATTTTCTTTAGCTTGCGACCCTGTTTGTTCTGGATTCTATTAACAATAATATGAGCTAAAAATGCCACCCAAGTGAATCTGGTGTAATCATCTACCATAACTAAAGCATACTTTTTCCCAGCAACAATAGGTTGCTGAATAGGGCCGAATAGATCCATATGAATTAAATCAGGTGGTGCTTTAATGAGAATATCTTGAGATGATTTATGTGGAACTTTCGTTTGTTTACCCTTTTGACAGGCACCACAGACACCATCAATCTTAGTATTCATTTTGGGAAAACCTCTAACAAGTTCTTTGTTGATGATCTTAGTTAGAAGGTGATAATTGATGTGACCAAAATGTTCATTCCAAAGATGTTTAGATTCCACCTTAGTCAAATTGCAACAATTACTAAACTGAGTATCTAAGAGATAACAGTTACTTTTACCACGAGTTCCCTGAAAAATTACTTTTCCAGTTTTTTCTACAATGTCACATCCATTCTCATTTAAGACAACTTTATGGCCTTTGTCACAAATTTGACTAACATAAAGAAGATTAGCAGTCATACCTTTAACATATACTACATCATGGATTTCAGGAACGCCAACTAGTTTGATCATCCCTTTCTTGTTTATGTAGCAACAACTCCCGTCTCCGAATGTTACTGGACCTCCTTCAAAATTGCTTGAATTCACAAACCACGAAAGATCTCCAGTCATATGTCGACTATAACCACTATCAAGGAACCATTAAAAGGGTGATGTTGATTTTAGATCAAAAGCTCACATACTAACACTACTATCCTGTTTGGGTTTTCATGTTAGATTTTTATACCTTTTTAGAGTAGTAAGCAGTTGTTTAGCTTTCTTGTGAAGATCACTAGAAACCTTTAAACTTTTCTTGAAAGGTGTACACGTATGTTGAAAATTATTATGAGAACCACAAAACATACATGTACCCACATCTTTAAACTCATCTGAGAAGTTCTGAGTCACATAAGGCTTCATAAAGCCTAAACCTCGCTTATCTCCTGACTTAAGATAATTCTTCGGGGAAGAATTAAATGAGTTTTTAAAATCCATTGAAATTACTTTGACAGACTTCAAATCCTTACATTTTGCAATTTCTGCAACAAGATCAGAATTGATCCGTATTTGTTCATCCAACTTCTTCTCGAGATCAACTAGCTCTTCAGAACATTCTCGCATATCAGAGTTTTTGATATAAATTTCTCAATGAAGACCATCAATTTTCCTTATCAATCACTGTTTCTCTCGGCAAATATTTTTGATGATTTTTTCAAGATCAACGCACTCAACCTCATCAATGGTTTCTAGAACACACTCGGAGTTGAGTAGATCTACTTCTGGTGAAGCGTTTATTAAGACTTTGCTGTCCATAGAATCAGATTGATACAAACACAGACTTATGAGGTCTTTAATGTGTTTGCCTGCTCTGATACCAATTGTAAAAGTGGGTGTCTAACAACCACACCCAATATTTTGTTAGGAAATCTGTATGGACTAACTCCAATATAATTCCACGACAATCAACTAGACAGTCACACTCAATCAAGGAAATATGTCCAAGAGTTATATCTTTGTTTCTCAATGTAATCAGCAAATCAAACAGATAGAATCCGTGAGCCTGATTATTATGAGAAACAACTTGAACAATACCAGAGACCAATGTTCAAGTGTCAATCAATTTCAATCAACAACCAAAGGTTAGATTTACCAATTGATTGAACTACGCACAACCTGTGATATTTTAATTATATAGAAAATATAATGCGGAAAAGAAATAACACGGACACAAGAAGTTTTGTTAACAAGGAAACCAGAAATGCTGAAAAACCTCGGGACCTAGTCCAGATTTGAATACGACACTGTATTAAGCCGCTACAGATACTAGCCTACTACAAGTTAACCCATGGACCTAGTCCGGTTTTGTTAATGAGCCTTAACTAAGTCTCGCACCGATAAAGGTACATCCGCGTTCCTTACGTCTCTGAATCCCATCAGGACTCTACGCACTTGATTCCCTTAGCCGATCTCACCCAAAACTAAGAGTTGCTACGAATCTGTCTTTTGATAAACAAATCTGTCTCCCACAGAAAAGTCTATTCTGATAGATAAATCTTTCTCCCACGGAATAACTACGATGTTTTGTTCCGTATTTTCACAAATCAAGGTGAACAGGAACCAATTGATAATCCGGTCTTATATTCCCGAAGAACAGCCTAGAAATATCAATCACCTCACAATAACTTAAACTATATGGTAGTAGAACAAGTTATTGTGGAGTCACAAAGAATGAGATAAAGAGCTTTGTGATTACTTTTTATATCTTACGTATCAGAGATAAATCTCGAGCAAATATTAGAGAAGACAGTACTCAACACGACATAACTAGTAAGATCAGAACATGCAATTACAGAGAAAATAGTTGGGTCTGGCTTCAGAATCCCAATGAAGTTTTTAAGTCGTTAACCTATAATGGTTTTAGGAAAAACCTAGGTTAAAGGAGAATCGACTCTAGTCGCGACTAGTATCACACAGGAGGTGTGGGGATTAGGTTTTCAAGTTGCTAGAGTTCTCCCTTATATAGTCTTGAAATCAGGGTTTGATAACTTTGAAACAAAACAAATAATATTCACCGTTAGATGAAATCCTGATTTAAGATTCAAACTAAGTTTGCTTAAAACCAAAGCAATATCTCTCCACCGTTAGATGGTCTTAGCTTGTTATACACAAATGAAATATAACTTCATTTAGATATGAGTAACTGTACCTAAAAGTGTATATTGAGTTGGATCAATAACAGTTAACCGAAGTTAACCATATGAACACTTTTGTATTAACCACATTCATCTAACACTTCTAGATCAAATAATAATCTAATTAACATAATTGTGTTACTCATAGAGTTGCCCAATTGTTTATATTCTCATAGAAGTATACAAGATACAATTGAAACAAAATCGGATTGATTCAAGAGAATCAATTCATGAACATTTTAACCACGGTTTGCAAAGATTGCATTCCTTAATTTATAAATGTATTTGTTCATGAGTATTAAATCATACTTAACCAATTTTTGAACTTAAACCAACTCAGTTTGCAAAAGGGTACGCAAACTAGAGTTTCAGACCTTTGTCATGTCTGACAGTTCGCAAACGGGTACGCATAATATCGTTCCGGACCGAACTCAGGTGAAACAGTTTGCAAACGGGTTTGCAAACTTGGTTCCCGTACTTTAACAGTTAAAACTGTTCGCATACGGATATGCATACTTGGTTCCCGGACCTGAATCATATTACAACAGTTTGCAAACGGGTATGCATAATGTGTTATATCCATACAATGGTTTAATTGTTCTAAACTCCCATTTCAGTCATTGAAAGATCCTTAAAAGAAGACAATAGCTGTCTCACACAAACTATTAGCTTATAAGTAATTTTCAAGTGATCGAATGATCAATACAAAACATTCCGAGTCTACATCAAATGATTGTCTCACACAAATCATGTAAGATGTTACAAGGTGATTTTCACATGATCATCTTTTGACTCATTATTTAGTTTCCAACTAAATTCGTCAAGAATAATGATGAACGTAGTTATAGCAAAAAGCCTTCCAACACATATTTCGAGAAAGATATAAGCGAGTTAAACTCAGCTCGAAATATCAAATGTGTATAATGTAAAAGTCTACTTAGCTATACGAATTAGTATCAATAGAAGACAAAATTGAATAGACTTCTGAGTGATAGATGAGTTTAAGTCTACACATACCTTTTGTTGATGAAGTTCCTCTAAGCTCCCCTTAGTAGATCTTCGTCTTCAATCGATGAACATCGTGAAGTCTAAAGCTCAACTACACATTTTATCCTAATCCGAGACATAGCTATATGTAGACTAGAAATAAATACTTATAGTGTTGATCACCTAAAATTGACAAACAAGCTTGAGATAGCAACACTTGCTAGTTAGACCGATCAGTGCTCTAACAATAACTGCCCCTTGAACTTTGGGATAACTATTTTTGGATTCTCCAGCCGCCTATAAGAAAAAATTTAAGGAAGGATATTCATTAGATTCCTTTTTATTCTCCCACCGTCGTTCTCCATATCTGTCTCTTTCACAGAGATTTCTTCTTCTCCATTTCCAACTGTTGGTCTTCCCGTCGATTCCCAAATGCTCTTGTCTTCACTTGATATTCATCAACAGGTTAGTAATCTTTTGCTTTTATTTTCCCTTGTTTGTGTATTCTCCATGTTTGGTTCGGCTTTTCTATCTTTGATTACCAATGAATTTGTTGTGGTCCTTGCATGTATGAATTTTGATCTTTACTTTTTTCTTCATGCTATTTGAGAACATGGGTTACTCCTCATTTTTGTTTTTACCTATGATTCACCATCATAACTTCCGCCTGCAATTTTGATCGTGATGATCAACTAATATTCGTCTCTCCATTAGAACTCGTTAGATGATTCTTTGTTTGCTTGATTTTGGTTGGTTAAATTAAACTCATGCCTAAAGTCCGTTTGGTTTTGCCCCAATCGAGTTCTGGATCCTCTGCAAGTTTCTCCTGCCATTTTTTATGAACTGTATTTTCTGCTGGTGTTAGAAATTATGAGGCTTCCAAGGAAACCTGCACGCAACGATTCCCGACCTAAATCTGCAGCCGAGCCACCTCCGCGCGTGGATCATACTGATGCTACGCCTTCTCCACCTCCTGAGGCTGGTGAGGAAATCAAGATACCGAGGTTGCTGAGATGCCTGAGGTAGAGGAGGTTGCTGTTGAAAATCTTCCCACATCCCCTCCCCACTATGAGCTATAGAGGTTACATCTTCATGACAAAGATAGCTACTCCAGCTGGTCGCTTACTGAGATCTCCAAGTCTTTTCGTCTAAACAAGTTCGAGATATCCTTCGTTGTTGGTCCTGACGTTCATACTGAGTCTTTTATCAGGAGTTTTCCTTATGACGAGAATAATTTGTTGATTAGTATAGGTCAGTTAGACGCAGACATTGTTAGAGCACTGCTCGGTTGAACCCACTAGCATTGACATATCAAGTTAGTTGTCAATTTTAGTTTCCAAAATGCATTCTTGATTTAGCATACTAAAGATAGTTTCAGACTAGATTAGGTCTAAGAAGTTGAATCGAAGATATCCTTAAAGGATGAAGATTGAAGATTGAAGACTACAAGAAGACATCAACAAGTACTTCATCAACAAAGGTATGTGATTGATTTCATTTGGATTCTTGTTAAATTATACCTTTCTAATCTATCAAGATATATACTCACTCTATGGAACAATTCCGATGACGTTAAATGTACATTTATGTATATATATACTTGAGGTTATTTGATTCATGAACTTGGAGACAGTAACCTTTATCCTTATAAATAATCTCATGTTATAATGAATGAGCTCACGAATCCAACGAGCCAAGAATCACTCAATTCCGAGTTATAACGACGAAGTTGTGAGTGATTTATTAAAGTTCATTAGTAGGAAACAATCCATGGGCTGTTTGTAGTGGTTCATGGACTTGGGCCCAATTCGTGACTAAAAGCTATTTTTGGTCAAGTTGGTGATGTTTCTTTGTCTAGGAAAGATGGCTATTATTCCAAACATATTTGATTACCATATTAAAGTGTTTGTGATAACTTTTAATTCCTGCCTAAGTTAGAATGTGATTTATTCATATAAATAAATATTTGCTAATTAATTAATTAATTATTTATGCATAATATTTGTAACTTAGGAAAGACTCCCATATTTAGGAGAGTCTTGAAAAAGGAAAATAGCTTTGCTTAGCTTCCAAGCTACTGTTCATTATAAATAAAGGGTTCGTGAGTTTACACATTTTTCATCCCTTTTGGAAAATAGGCGTAAGCTTTGAAAGTTGTTTCCATGTCTTCTGTTCTTCGTGAACAAGAGTGAGATAAAAGTATTTGTATTGGGGATCACAAATCCGATTTGGATTTAATCTTTGTGATTGATCACACAACTTGTAATCTAGGTTTTCCACCTCTTGTTTATTCTAAGGTTTTCTCTTCTGATATAAAACCATTCAAGAGTTGTTGACCATAAACCCTAGGTTTTGATAGATTTCAGTTTCCGATCGTATACCAACACTTGTTAGTCAAAATCGGAGACTAGAAAGAAAAACTTCTATTGAGGCATCTCGTAAAATCCTTGAGAAGTTTTAAACAAGATATCTCTAGATTTATTCTAGTTGTTCTTGTTGTAGAGTTATTAGGTTTCTCTTCCTATTTTTGAAGAGTATAATAATCCCTAATTTACAAGTTTGTTTTGATATTACTTTTACCTAGTAATTGTTTTTATCAAAATAAACACAAGATTTCCAAAACCTTGATTCATATCTAAATGGAAATCAAACCGGTGTTTTGTGCAAACAAAATATCGAATCGTATCAATCGTGTTGTGGTATCTTCTAAAAAGAGCCTCGGGTTCTTCTAGAAGATTAGTGTGAAGAATTTCTAAAGAGAATCGGTATTCTGCTAGGAGTTCTACAAGTGCTGAAGAAGGTATTACATCTAGTCCGAATAGGTAGTAGGAAATTGGTGTAACAGCTTATAATCAGTGTGTGTTTATTCTGTACTAGGTCCCGTGGTTTTTTATGCATTTGCCGTTTCCTCGTTAACAAAATTCTGGTGTCTGTGTTATTTCTTTTCCGCATTATATTTTATTTATATAATAGAAATATCACAAGTTGTACGTTAAGATCAATCAGTTTTTGTATCCGGCCTTAGGGTTGTTGAGTGAATTGATTGACACTTGAACATTGGTCTTAGTTACCGTTCAAGTTAATCCTATTATATTCAATCAGGCTCGCAAATCCCTATTTACTGATTACGGATTGAATCAAGAGATAGAGATATCAAACTCTTTGATATACTTTTTATAGATTGAGTCTAACTGTCTACTTGATTCTCTTGAAAGTATATTGGAGTTTGTCTATTCAGATTTCCAAACGAAATATTTGGTGTGGTTGTTAGACCCCCTCTTTTTCAATTGGTATTAGAGCTGGCAAACACGCTAAGACCTCATAAGTATGTTTTTGTAGCAATCTGATTCTATTGAAAGGGGTGCTATCTCTATAAACGTACCGCCAGTCTTCGATGGTACGAACTATTTATGGTGGAAAAATGCAATGCGTTCTTTCATTCAAGCGCGAAATTTTCAATCATGGGTTCGTATTGTCAATGGCTATGATCCTTCATCAGTTACAGTATACGGTGTAACTGTTGAAAAGCATATTGGTGATTATAATGATCTTGAGATTCTTGTTGCAAAGAAAAATTCTGAAGGATTAAATGCGATCATCCACGCCATTACCCCAGATCTTCAGCACCACGTTACTACGTGTAATAAGTCTAAAGATGCTTGGGATATCTTAGAAACCGTATTCGAAGGGAATGCCGCAGAGAAAGAAGAAAGGCTTCAAAATCTAGCTTCTGACTGGGAAAACCTTCGCATGACTGATGATGTAACCTTTGATGATTTTAACCAAAGACTTTCTCAAATCGTTAACTCCTCATTTGCGTTAGGAAGAACTATTCGGGAGAAAGATATTGTGTGCAAAATTCTCAGGTCTCTACCATCAAGATACGAGTCTAAGAAACATGCCATTGAAGAAGGAAACGATCTTTCTACACTCTCCAGAAATACTCTTGCTGGAAAGTTAAAGATCTTTGATAATGAACACGCAAGAAAAGAGGTGATTTCTCTTAAAGCTGCAAACAATTCTGAATCCTCTAAGGATAAATCTGGTTCACCAGATACTAAGAATGTTACTCCACGGAAATTTAGAAAATTCTTGAGAGACAGGAAAAAGAGTTTTTCTAAAAGTATAACATCTCCTAAGGATGATGTACAATGTTACAACTGTCTTGGTTTCGGGGACTTGTCTTCAGTATGTCCTAGATGGAGTCATAGACAATCGGCATATGCAACAGATTTGCATACTCTTGATGATGGACCTGAATTTTATAATCCCCAAGAGTTGGTTGGCGAGGTTACATTAGCTTCTGGAAAAATTCTTGCGGATAATGATTCTAATTCTGACGAAGAAGTGTTCCATGTGGATCTAGTTGATAATAACCTTCTTAAAGAAAGTCATAAAAAACTCACGGAAGCTGAAAACACCATTTTCAGTGAGAAATTTAAATATGACAGACTTCGTAGTCGAAATAAAGACTCGCAAGACCAACTTGATTCTAGTGGTGCAAGAGATTATCTCAACGAAATACGAAAGCTTAAAGAAGAAATTGCCGAAGGTCGAATTATTCTTCAAGCAAAGCGAGATAACTTGGAAAACATTGAGATGAACTTTTTATTTGATTCAGAATGAGAAGATCTCAAAGTTCAGTGTGAATCATCCAAGAATGATCTAGTTATTGCGCTTGAGAAGGTCAAAAGTTTGGAATAAGAAAACTCGAGCTTAAAAGAGAGTTTGTCTATAAATAGCAGCTCAGATAAATTAACCTCGATATCGGGAGCATGTAGAACTCATCGTGATACACGAGGATTGGGCTATGAAGGAATAGACGCTTCTAGTATTTGCAAAGAGGTAAGATTTGTCAAAGCTAAAGTTTCTTCTCAACCAAAACCTTCCACGGTTGACAAAAGTAAAGTATCTCTATCAACTGCTGATAACAAAAAGAGGAAATCCTTTCAAGTTCCAAAGCAAGCACATAAACATTCAGGTAACACTAAAAGTAATCTACTAAACATTGTTTTTATTGTGGAAAACCAGGCCACTTTCAAAGGAATTGCAGATTTATTAAACGAGATAAAACCAGATCTTATTCTGTTAAGATGACAAGATCTGATGTTCCAAACTGGAGAAAAACTGAGTCTCATCATAGCATTTCTTCTAGTATTCCCTCCAAGAAATTTCATAATTTTATTGGGGAGAAAAAGAAATACGTTGCTCCAAAAGCTACTCAGAAATGGGTACCAAAGAAGATCAATAAAGAAACAAGTACTATTAATAAGGATCTCCCAAACAAGAGTTCGACAAGGGATAACATCTTAAAAAGGTATGGAACAGTTATTGAAAGTTTCAAGGAAGTTGTTAAATTCCTAGATTTCATGTTTGATTTTGTTTCGAATACCTGTCGTGAGCAATATTTTTCTCACCTCAACACAACCTGATTGTGTTGAAAGTGCATCCTCACCATGAAACCCTATTAAATGCGGTGAGGATTGCAAAAGAATTGGGGCGCACATATTATGTTGGGAAATTTCTGAATATATGGAACAATTTATTGTTTTGAGCTGAGTTTAACTCGCTTATATATTCCTCAAAATATGTGTTGGTATGCTTTCGCTTCAATCAAATTTATCTTTACCTAATGACGAAAGTCATGATATGTTTCAATCATTTTGAAAATTGCTTTGACGAGAAATGGTGTAACAACTATATAACGTCCTCTAAGAATGTTTCAATGATTGGAATGAGAGTTTAGATTACATAACCAATGGTGGACATAAGCATTATTGTGGAAACACATTTATGTATAAGTATTATTCCTTGAACCAAAGTTTGCGAACTTTGTTGATCAAGAGAACCGGAAGAATGGCGTGAGCCAAGTCCGCGAACTGCCGAAGTTCTCAAACTCGAGAATTTCTGCTGGAGTTGACAAACTACTTGCGTGAAGCTAAGTCCGCGAACTCAATCCGCGAACCCAGCCCGCGAACCGGCGAAGTTCTCATACCCGAAAATTTCTTCTGGAGTTTGTAAACTCTGCCCGGTAACTTAGGTCCGCGAACCTAGTCTGCGAACTTGAGAAGGTTATATATCTAAAGATGATTTCTGAACTTAATCTTAAAAAGACTAAGGAATGCAGTTTGCAAACCGTGGCTATAAAAGTTCATGAACCGATTCAAGTGAATCAAATCATCTTTGCTTCAATTGTGTCTTCTGTAGTTATATAAGAGTTCTTTGCAATTGAACAACTCTCTAACTAGTTCATGTAAAGTCATTTGAACTAGTTATGGTTAAGATGAATATGGTTAGATACCACATGTATGTGTCTTAATTACCTAACTTGATTTGTGATTGGAATTCTTAAATATAACAGGTTAGAAGCAATTATCAAAGCCATGGATGTTGGTTTTTATTTCCAAAGAATCTTTTTTCATACTCTTACGGTAACCATTCTTGGTGTAAATCCTTATGGAAAAAAATTATTCTTCCTTCTAAGCATATCAATTCTTGTTCATACAAGTTTGTATTTTAAAAAAGATGATCACAATATTTGATATTCATGGTTACATATTGTGTATTATTACCATAAGATAGTTCTTGTTCAGTAACTTGATCTCATGTGAGACTTTCAATGATTGGTTCTTAGTTCGCATCTCCTTATGTGTTTTCTAAAATCCAATATATAAATCCTTATCTCTGGAGTAAGGTCACTCTTGTTGATCTTTCGGGAATTACATCTAATGGGGGAGAGTTCTTTTGAACTTATGCTTAATGGTCATATCTTGAGGGGTGTGCGGCTGTGGAATTTTAGAGGGGTTATCTTGTATCTTTAAAACTCCTTGATGGATGCATTTATCTTTGGATTTATGATTGCATCAAAATTAGTTGGTATGTATTTTTTTATTTTAGTCATGAAATGTCTCTTTCGGAAATTTCATCATGATCCCATTCTTGTACCTTTCCCAATTTTATTGAAAAA
The DNA here is from genome assembly GCF_003573695.1 of Papaver somniferum. Lineage (NCBI taxonomy): Eukaryota > Viridiplantae > Streptophyta > Magnoliopsida > Ranunculales > Papaveraceae > Papaver > Papaver somniferum. The sequence continues at coordinate 49,003,001 of NC_039363.1, forward strand.
AAGGGGGAGAATTATTTTGTAGTTCACACTACATATACATATGGTTTACGGATCATTATGTAAGGGGGAGTGGTTTTTATGTGAGATGGAGTATTGACTAAGGGGGAGTGATACATATCACCGTCGTATTATTGTCAAAGTTGTGATACAATTGAACTTTGATGTTGTGTGATAATACTATGATGGATCTTCAACAAGTACAGGATGAACACATTTGCATAGTTTAAGAACCAAGGAAATCAAGCATGTAGGATTTTGGAGCTGTAATGCTTTTAACAAGTACAATCCATATGTAAAATGGTTTTGTCACTAATATTGACAAAGGGGGAGATTGTTAGAGCACTGCTCGGTTGAACCCACTAGCATTGGTATATCAAGTTAGTTGTCAATTTTAGTTTCCAAAATGCATTCTTGATTTAGCATACTAAAGATAGTTTCGTACTAGATTAGGTCTAAGGAGTTGAATTGAAGCTATCCTTAAAGGATGCAGATTGAAGATTGAAGACTACAAGAAGACATCAACAAGTACTTCATCAACAAAGGTATGTGATTGATTTCATTTGGATTCTTGTTATAATTCTACCTTTCTAATCTATCAATATATATGATCACTCTATGGAACAATTCCGAGACGGTAAATCTACATTTATGTATATATACTGAGGTTATTTGATTCATGAACTTGGAGACAATAACCTTTATCCTTATAAAGAATCTCATGTTATAGTTAATGAGCTTACAAATCCAATGAGCCAAGAATCACTCAATTCCGAGTTATAACGATGAAGTTGTGAGTGATTTATTAAAGTTCGTTAATAGGAAACAATCCATGGGTTGTTTGTAGTAGTACATGGACTTGGGCCCAATTCGTGACTAAATGTTATTTTTGGTCAAGTGGTGATGTTTCCTTGTCTAGGAAAGATGGATATTATTCCAAACATATTTGATTACCATATTAAAGTGTTTGTGATAACTTTTAATACATACCTAAGTTAGAATGTGATTTATTCACATAAATAAATATTTTATAATTAATTAATTAATTATGCATAATATTTGTAACTTAGGAAAGACTCCCATATTTAGGAGAGTCTTGAAAAAGGAAAATAGCTTTGCTTAGCTTCCAAGCTATTGTTCATTATAAATAAAGGGTTCGTGAGTGTAGATGGGGAAAAACGATTCGCTGGTTTTTAGGGAAGCGAAAAGCCGAGCGTGAGTCGAGACTCCTCAACCGAGCAAAATGTTAATCCTCACACAGATGCACCGCTGCAAAGGGGGTGCTTAGATTCGGGAAATCAATCTGTATGACTCCGGCCTAAACCAAGACAATGGCCGTTCCAGAGTCAATTCGGTCGCAAAGAGGGAAATGGGTTGATATGTAGGAGGGAGGCTGAGAATTGTGTGGGATCAATAATGATCAAGGATTGTGATTGCGTTGAAGGTTTCTGCAATATTGATGAACTGGTAAGTTTGAATAAGTTCTGATGGATTGATGAATTCTTGAGAGTAGTTTTCTCGAGGAATTTTGCGTAGACAGTTGATAGCTAGTGATCGATCGTTGTCTGTCCTTCTTCAATCATGGATTCAGAGACTTATTTATATTGTCAGAGTTGTGAACACCTTGATCCTTGTAAGTGTGACAGTTTCTTGAGTGAAAGAGTGGGAGATCGTGGTACAACCAGTTCCAGGTCGTGCAAAGACTGGGTTGATCATTTACCCACTACTTTGCTAACTCCTCCAACCGTTGACACGACTTACTCACATTTCTCGTTGTGGATGAACCCACGTGTTGTAGGCCGCCAGACCACAACCCTAGATGTTATCCCCCAATTTGACGTGATTGATGTCTCACGAATCGTGGAGTCTGCATGACAGACGTGTATTAGTGAGTCAATTGTTGATTGATTAGATAGTGAGTCTAGGTTTTGTTGAATCAAGCATGAGTGGTGAATGCTTAGCGATTCATGGATCGAACATGTAGTTCTCTGAAATGGTGTCAGTATTGTAGATTCAGTGATGAATTACTGACCAGTATTTGAAAGAAAGCAAGTATTGCTCGATTCGACGAATTACTGAGTATTTGAGAATTTGACGAGCAACTGAGCAAGTATTGCTCAGTTCGACAAAATATTGAATGTTGACAATTTTGATGAGCAACTGAGCAAGTATTTCTCAATTCGATAAAATAATGAACGTTGATGATTTGACGTACAATTGAGCAAGTATCGCTCAATTCGGTAAATTATTGAATGTTGATAATTTGTCGTGCAATTGAGCAAGTATTGCTCAATTCGACAAATTACTGATAAATTTACTAAATATTGATAGCTGGATCAATATTTGAGCAACTGAGCAAGTATTGCTCGATTCGACGAAATATTTATTGGTGACGTGACCCAATAAAATATTAAAATATTGGTAAGCTACCAAATATTATATGATTAATTCAGATGTTGGTTGCTGAATCCATCATAAATTCATTAGTGTTTGAATCGTGCTCGGAGTGATGATTCGTGGAGCATTTATTCGAAACGCTAATTTCAGATCATAGTTGATGAATCGCTGAAAATAGGTCATGAGTGATAGAGGGACCAAACACATGGGATGATGGGCGTCCATGTAGTGCCCAGTGCTCGAGTGAGCACGCACCAGGGTTCTCAGTTTGATTATTGGTGAAAGAATGATGATTAAATGTCGGTTTCATCATTTACTGAAATATTGTTGGGTTCAACATTAGGTGATAAAACATAGATATGAAAGGTGAGGACCGACCAAGAGAGCATGGGACCGGCTCTTGGTGGGCACGTGACCAGTTGTTGGCCATTTGAGCAATCCCCAGGTTGTTTGAAGAAAGTTTGGGCCCAATACGAGCAATTGAGCAAATTAGGTCAGAATTATGAAAACATGTGGGACCGTCTTTGTGCAAGCTCTAGGGATGACCTTGGTCGGTCATGAAGGCATGCACACGTTGCCGTGATGTCTGTGTCTCCATACTGAGAGTTTCAGTATTTCCTGATGTGAGTTTGAGCAATGTTGTGAATTTTCAGAAAAGTTTCATCTTGACTGAAATTCTTGATTTTTGTTGGAATGAGCATGTATTCTCAGTTTATCAATATTTTGTAAATATTAAAATAAATGTATTTTAATATATAAAATTGTCATGGGAGGCTATCCGGTCGTGTGACCATGTTGGCTTTTGGTTTTTCATGATTCGAGCAAAATTTGAGAAGTACAAAATCATGATTTTTGCTCAAACCCAGGAGTTTCATGAATTGAGGAAAAATGATAATTATAAAATATTAGGGATTGCAAGGTGTGGGACCGGCCACGGCTAGGGCACGGTCGGCCGGTTATGTTGCCTGGTCCCGCACACCTTTCCGTAATTTTATATTATTATTTCATGAAACTAGGATATATGGAGGATCCATGAGTTTTGTTGAAACGGAGGAGTTCCATGAATTTGGGGAGTAATAATTATAAAAGGCTAGGGATTGTGAGGTGTGGGACCGGCCACGGCTAAGGCATGGCCGGACGGCTAGGTTGCCCGGTCCCTCACACCTTTTCCTATTTTATAATATTATTTCATGAATCCATGAAGTTATGGGAAATTCATGGGTTTTGCGCAAAAACAATGAAAGTTGTTAAAATCAAGGAGTTTTCATGAGTTCATGAAAATAACAAAATAGGGCAAAATAATAAAGGAGGCATGGGACTGGCCACGGCTAGGGCATGGCTGGCCGGTGGGCCCGGCCCCTGAGCGCCTCTTATTATTTTATTATTATTTGTAGTTTTTTCCAGTTTTGCGTAGGATTCCTCGTCTGTCCATGTTTTTGGATGCTCGTTTGTGCATCCGGGTGCTCAGTCGTGCATCATTGTCGAGTACACTTGCACCATTTTTGTGGGTCTTACTCAGCGATGGTCCAAATGCCCGATTGTTGAGTATTTATTACTACTTTATGAAATTCAGTGGAGAATGATTCATGAAATTGAGCAATAAAAGTGAGTAGTCATTTATTATCAGTACATAGAATCAGCTGTGGATTTGACCATGGATTCAGAATAATAAAATGATAATTTTATTACCATCTTATGGAATCGTAGATTTGACCATAAAATCGGAGTAATAAGATAGGTGGTGATATTACCATTTCATGAGATCAGCCGCGGATTCGACCATGAAATCAGAGTAATATTTATTACCATTTCATGAGATCAGCCGTGGATTCGATCATGAAATCGGAGTAATAGATTTATCTATTACCATTCCATAGAACCAGTCGTGAGTTTGACCATGGAATATGAGCAATAAGATAAGATAAATTATCTTCTAGGAATTCAGTGGTGAATATGAGGAAGAATTTAATCTCTTGCGTATAGTTAGTGAATCAGCCATTGTTGCCAATGTCCCGAAGACAATTTTCCCTCTCAAGATTTTATGTATGGAGGACCGGCTGAGTCTACACACGGAAACTCTACATAGTCAGGGAACAGTGAGAGTCACTGGCCTCCTGAAGGTGTTATTGCTCTCAATATTACGGAGAACCGCCCAATCGTTCTTCTATGTAGAGGCGAATTCCTCTATGTAGTCAGGGAATAGTGAGTGTCACCGACATCCTGAAGGCGTTAATCTCTCAATCTTATGAAGAACCGCCAAATTACGTTATTCTACATAGAGTCTATGATGAAATGCCCGGTGTCGAACGCTCCGGAGAAGCCTTTCGAGCGACATATGCATCATACTTCGTAAAACACGAATCGTCACATGGATTCCTGAAGCCGTGTCAGAAACATGCAGTATCAAGATTTTACGGTTTTGACCTTTGTTGAAAATCCACCATCAACAGTGAGTTTACACGTTTTTCATTCTTTTTGGAAAATATGCATAAGCTTTGCAGGTTGTTTCCATGTCTTCTGTTCTTCGTGAAAAAGAGTGAGATAAAAGTCTTTGTATTGGGGATCACAAAGCCGAGTTGGATTTAATCTTTGTGATTGATCACACAACTTGCAATCTAGGTTTTTCACCTCTTGTCTATTCTAAGGTTTTCTCTTATGATATAAAACCATTCATGAGTTGTTGATCATAAACCCTAGGTTTTGATAGATTTCAGTTTCCGACCGTATACCAACACTTGTTAGTCGAAATCGGAGACTAGAAAGAAAAACTTCTATTGAGGCATCTCGTAAAATCCTTGAGAAGTTTTAAACAAGATATCTATAGATTTATTCTAGTTTTTCTTGTTGTAGAGTTATTAGGTTTCTCTTCCTATTTTTGAAGAGTATAATAATCCCTAATCTACAAGTTTGTTTTGATATTACTTTTACCTAGTAATTGTTTTTATCAAAATAAACACAATATTTCCAAAACCTTGATTCATATCTAAAGGGAAATCAAACCGGTGTCTTGTGCAAACAAAATATCGAATCGTATCAATCGTGTTGTGGTATCTAAAGAGAGCCTCGAGTTCTGATAGAAGATTTGTGTGAAGAATTTCTAAAGAGAATTGGTATTCTGCTAGGAGTTCTACAAGTGCTGAAGAAGGTATTACATCTAGTCCGAATAGGTAGTAGGAAATTGGTGTAATAGCTTATAATCAGTGTGTGTTTATTCTGGACTAGGTCCCGGATTTTTTCTGCATTTGCGGTTTCCTCGTTAACAAAGTTCTGATGTCTGTGTTATTTCTTGTTTGCATTATATTTTATTTATATAATAGAAATATCACAGGTTGTACGTTAAGATCAATCAGTTCTTGTATCCGGCCTTAGGGTTGTTGAGTGAATTGATTGACACTTGAACATTGGTCTTTGGTACCGTTCAAGTTAATCCGCTTATATTCAATCAGGCTCGCAAATCCCTATTTGCTGATTGCGGATTGAATCAAGAGATAGAGATATAAAACTCTTTGATATACTTTTTTATAGATTGATCCTAACTGTCTAGTTGATTCTCTTGAAAGTATATTAGAGTTTGTATATTCAGATTGCCAAACGAAATATTGGGTGTGGTTGTTAGACCCCCGCTTTTTCATGCATGCTTCTTCCTCTTTATAGCAGAAAAGATTCCTTCTATTACGATGTCTTGTCTGCTAGGGATGATCCTGTGGAAAAGACTCAGGTTCGTGGGGTGATGCAGTATACTAGTAATTACTGGCTTTCTCTCCGTGAGTGTTGATACCATAGAAAGGGTAAGATCACTCTGAAATATTATTATCCTTTTGCTCCTAGGAGGTGTAAGAAGGAGGATTTTACTTCTGCCAACTGCAACGCCACGTACGTTGATGCTATTCAAAAGAGCAACCTTCTTCCTTAGTGTGTTGGTCCACGTCGTATTCATGTTACTGCTAAGAAAATTAGAGAAGGTAACACCCTTCGTTTGCTGGAAGAGATTGATAAGACGGGGCTGATTGTTATCCCTTATTCTGTTAAGCTCTTTCTGCCTCAGTCCGATAGTATTTGTCTTGATCATGATAAGCGTTGGGCACGTACTCCTATTTGTGTGGTTGGTCCTTGGGCCCGCAGGTTTACTACTGCAGATCCCAATGTTCCTCATCCTGCTTCGTCCCTGCCCTCTATGTGTGATGGATATCAGCTTTGGGTTTACAACCCTATTGTTCCCGACGAGGTAACCTTTGAGTAAATTTCTTTGTTCTTCAATCTTCGTTGTGTCGAGACATTTCCTGAAAATTTTGATGCTTCAATTCGCAACCTGGCCCTTCTTCTTCCCGTGGGAATGCTCCTGGTTCTGTTGGTAAATCTGTGGCTACTCGTACTAGGAAGAGGAAAGCTTTGATTGAAGCTAACAAGTCCACACCTGCGGAGGTAAGGATTATAACCCTACCTTAGTGTACGTAGGTACCTAGGTATTTTTCCCCTGATGCTTAGCTTGCGCATGTGCTCATTTACAGTCTTTCAAGAAAAATGGCAAGTTGAAAGTCGTGATAGACGTAGAAGAGTCTGACGATGACCCAAAAGTTGTTGAAGAGGAGTCTGAGGACGTGGAGGATGTTAAGGATACTGCACTTAGCCCTCATTTAGATGATATCGAGGAAGAGTTTTCAAAATAAAATCCTAACCTTGTTCGTGTTGGTTCTGTAGAAGGTGATAATCTCCATGTTGATAGTGGTTCTTTGTTAACGAGCCAAGAGATTTCTCAGGTTGTCGCGATCCCTCCTCCTTTATCGAGAGTTCCTACATCCTCTGTTCCTGGTAGTACGCATCCCACTTCTCCTGTTACCACTAATTCTATTATGTTGTATTTTAAGGGACCTTCGACTTCTCCAGCTACTTCGCAGCATTCAACTGGATCATTTGCGAAGGGTGCAGTTCCGGTCCGGTGGTAAAGGTCAGTAGCTCATATTCTCAGCCGAAGAAGATGTTTGTGATTTAACTTGGAAGCTTCTATTTCAATGTTGCGCCTACGTCTTTAGGAAGTGCTCAATCTGTTTCTATTCCCCCTACAAGTAAACCTGTTGGTCCGCCACCTTCGCCGCCTGATTGGACCATCCTTGGTAATCTTCCCTCAGCTGGTGACATGAACTTGGGTGGTACATCTAGCAAAGCACATGTTGTTGTTCCCAGCTCTTCCACTATGCTGACTCTTTGGTGTGGTGATGATCAAGTACTTGTATCCCATGCTCGCTCCCAAGCGATCGGTGGGACATCTATAGATCAAGGAAAAGGTAAGTTACTTGATAATCTGAGCCTTGGGAGTTCTGATGATCAAGGAGATTGCTTCTAATTTGGATGCTTTCACGGCTTAGTACCAGATGGCCAATGACTTATTCCTCGATCCAGACTGTCTTCATTCTTTCCAGAGCCTTGGTGACATCCGGAGGGGTAGTATTTGGAAGATGCAGGATTTCATGGATAGTTATGCTGACTTCCTTCCTCGCCTCTCCATGTTTTCGGTAAGCATTCTTCTTTTCCTTGCCTTTGTCTCTTCATTTATGACCGTCGTTTTGCTTGTAGCTTTGCAAGAAAATCAATATTGATTGCACCTTGTTCAAGTTTTATAGGGCTAAGTGTACTCACTTGAGTGCTCTTCTGGAGCGTGCACGTCAAGATTATGCCTTTGTTACTGCTCAGCAATCTACTTCTGGTGATGTTGCTTCTTCTACTAAGATGCCTCCGTTGGAGAATGAACTAAAAAAGACTCAAAGGTCTTTAGAAGCGTGCTTGATGGCTCTTAATAAGGCCAACGATGCTGCAAAGATTGCTGAAGCGGGGCGTAAGACGGATGACACAACTTTGGCTTCTGAATCTTCCAAAGTTATATGTTTGTTCTTTCTTCTCCTTAGTCTTATTTCTATTTCTTCTGGTACCAACGTCTTGAGAGTACCTACGCCTGCCAGTTGGTAGCTCTGGTGAGCTTGAACACCTTCTGGAGAAAGTGACCAAGTTGACCTCCGATGTTTTGTGTTATTAGAAGAAATCTGATTGGTTGATGAACGTGACAGTTCATAATGAGGCCCAAATCTCCCTTGAATCTGCTCATAATTCAGACCTTTTGAAGAAGATGTCCCTCCTCCGTAAAGATAGTGAGGAAAATCTTAAGTGGAAGGAGATTCGCATACTAAAGAAAAATGAGGACATTGATTTGTTGGAAAAACGTCTCTCAGCTCAGGAGACCATTCGTAAGAAGTACTATACGGACTTTCAAGATGCCTGCCCTTCCTTAGCCAAAGTGACTGCTGAACACAATGTGTTGTCCTCTGAAGCGTGTACCCTTATGAACATACTTACTGAGGCTTCTCAAGCTTATCCTCTGAGAATGCTTCGCTACGGATAGATGTTAACGATCTCCGGACCGAACGTAATACTTTGGCTAAGGATCTTAATGCTGCTAAGGAAGAACTTGGCGAAGCTGAGCATAGTTTAGAAGATCCCCTTAACCACGCCGGAGGTAGCTTAGGGTCTTCTTGCAACACCCCGTGTTTTTCGCATGGCGCATGCTAAAAGATTTACTATGGCCCGAGATGAAGCTTCATCCAAAGCTTCCCTTGCGTAGGAAAATGAACATTGGACATTGACCAATGCGTTGACAATGTTCAGCCCATCATGGCTGGACATCGGGTTGGCAGCAGACAACCATCATGGCCTGACATTGGAACCGGCCAGTGAGCCAGAATTGAATGTCCAACCATCTTGGCCGGTTATTCAGAAATATATGTGCAACGGACATGAATAGTAAAAGTGGGACTTGGTGAATGATTTTTCCTCCCTTAATCAAAGTTGTAAAAATGTCGAGTTAACATATATAGAGAGGGGTACTTGGTTAAAGGTGCATGTGTGGACCATGCACCAATTAAGATTTATAGCTTAGCCGGAACGATGTAAATGATACTTAGGCCTCATTTATAGCTGTGTAAACTTGCCAATGGAACATGTTAAGCATGGGAATTACTATGCCATTCCACGGGATCGACGATGCATATCCTCTATGCATTTCTATGGAACGGCCTATACGGATTAGGACATTACCATTATTGCTTGGCCACAACCTCGCAAACGTATTGGTTTAAGTTTCTGTCCCTTCGAGAATGAACTACAGTCTATGCTTGATCCCTTTGGAGTAGGGAAGGGTACGTAGGCAGACGCAATGAGTTATAGCATTGTCGTTCCAGCACGTTGGCCCCTCATATCGTCTCGGTAGCTCGATGCAAGAGATGATTGCGGCCAAGATTGATGAGGCAAGTTGCATGCCAGCAAAGGGATGCTCATACTTACTATCAAGCTACACAGAGTTGGTAAGCGTAGTAGGGAAATCGCAATAAGATTGGAGAGGCTTATGCCTCATGCATGGACAAGACTCGGTAGTATGACGATCACTCAGCTAGATAGGAAATTCAGTGATAAATTTCTTACGTTGAAGGAAAGCCATTGAAGCATGAAATATGCACTGGCCTTGGACCTATGTCCTTATACCCTTTTGCGGACAAGGGTAAGTTTGGAACGGTGCACCATGCTCCACGAGCATGCCTACAAGGGCTAATGGACGTACGTTTTCCTATCTTTAAGGCCCGGATCATAGCTTCATCATGGCGGATCGGGAAAGTTATGGCATGCGTGCCCAGGCGCGCCAGGTGTAATTTTCTGGTCCATCATACTCGATAACAGCAAACCCAAGTGAATTCTAAGGTGAAATTGTACTGCTGAAATCAGATTTCATCAACCCAAGCTATAAGCAACAATGTCATACAGTTCGGAAGTCCGAAATAAAACTCATGCATTTAGCTAATAAGGGAAGGAACTCAAAATTCAAAGCAGTGAAGTATCATTTGGTGTCTGGCCCACTCATAATGGTAAAATAAAACTTTCATAATTTACCCATAGAATAGTAGACTTACCAATGGGAATGTATCATTAACATTTTGGTGTAAATTTGATGAAACACCAAAGACAGCAAAGTAAACCGACATTGAAGACAACTCGATGTCCTTTGTCTACAATGTCAAAATTTAGGTGTAAATTTTGTCTACAATGTCACATCCATTTGCATTTAAGACAACTTGATGGCCTTTGTCACAAGTTTGACAAATAGAAAGAAGATTAGCAGTCATACCTTTTACGTATACTGCATCATGGATTTCTAGAACACCGAAAATTTGATCGTTCCCTTCTTGCTGATGTAGCAACAACTCCCATCTCCAAACGTTACAGGACCTCCTTCATAGTCAATAGATGAAACAAACCATGTGAGATCACCTGTCATATGTCTACTACAACCACTACCAAGAAACCATTGAAAAGCAGAAGTATATCTTAAAGCAAAGGCACCCATACTATTAGTACTTCTCTGTTTAGAGTTTCCTGATGGTTTTGTGTGTCCTTCAGAGTATCAAAAAGTTGTTTAGTTTTCTTACAAAGATTACTTGCAACATTCAGACTCTTTTGAAATGACATACAAACCTGTTGAAGGTGTTTGGAAGAATCACAACAACAATACGAGCCAAAACCTTGAAGTTTGTCTGAGTGGTTCCTAGTCATCTCAGTTTTCTCAACAACCGCTTGTTGATTACCACCTGATTTAAGACTATTCTTTAAAGAGGAACAACTGGAGTTTCTCAGATTCACCAAGGGACTATTACCAGATATCAACTCCTTAAAAATTGCAATTTCTGCAGCAAGACCAGAGTTGATCCGGATTTGTTCATCTAACCCTTTTTGAAGAGTAACCATTTTATCAGACTTTTTTTCTACAGTTGGTTTTTAAAACTGGTGAAGCATCAATTGAGACTTTATGGTCCATATAGTCAGATTGCTACAAACACAGACTTTTGAGGTCTTTGAACGTGTTTGCCTGCTCTAATACCAATTGAAAAAGCGGGGGTCTAACAACAACACCCAATATTTCGCTTAGCAATCTGTATGGACAAACTCTAATATACTTTTAAGAGAATCAACAAGACTCAATCAATTAAAAGTATATCAACGAGTTTATATCTCTCTCTCTTGATTTGATTTCCTCAAACAGAAACTGTGAGTACTAATAAAATACAAGGAATAACTTGGATGGTACTAAAGACCAATACCCAAATATTAATCAATGACAATCAACAACCAAAGGTTGGATTAGTCTAATTGATGATCTAACGCACAACCTGTATTATTTCAATTATGAAGATAAAACAATATAACGCGGAAACTGAAATAACACAGACACCAGAAATTTTGTTAACAAGGAAACCGCAAATGAAGAAAAACCCCGGGACCTAGTCCAGATTGAACACACACTGTATTAAGCCGCTACATACACTAGCCTACTCCAACCTAACTTCGGGTTGGACTGTAGTTGAACCCCAATCAGTCTCCCACTAATCCAAGGTACAGTTGTACTCTCTACGCCTCTGATCCCAGCAGGATATTGCGCACTTGATTCCTTTAGCTGATCTCACCCACAACTAAGACCTGCGACGACCCAAAATCGCAGGCTTTCACAATAAACAAATCTGTCTCACACAGACAAGTCTATCAAAGGATCAATCTGTCTCCCACAGAAAAACCCTAAAGTTTTTGTTCTGTTTTTTGATAATAATCAAGGTGAACAGGAACCAATTGATAATCCGTTCTTATATATTCCCGAAAAACAACCTAGATAAATCAATCACCTCACAACAATCTTAATCGTATGGTAGCGAAACAAGATGTTGCGGAATCACAAACAATGAGACGAATATGTTTGTGACTACTTTTTATATATTGCCTATCAGAGATATTAATATCAAGCCAATCAATCTGATTGTACTTGTACGATAGAAGATGCAAGATCAGATCACACAACTACGATAAAAGTAGCATCGGTCTGGCTTCACAATCCCAATGAAGTCTTTAAGTCGTTAACCTGGTTTTAGAAGAAGAAAACCAAAGGTTAAAGGAAAAACGACTCTAGCACGCAAACTAGTATCACACGTGAGGTGTGGGGATTAGTTTTGCAGAGTTACTAGATGTCCCCTTATATAGTCTTTCAAATCATGGTTTCGCCTTGGTAACAAAGCAAACAATATTCACCGTTAGATGAAAACCTGATTTAGATTCAAGCTAATATTTCTCAACCCTTAGATCGAAAACTTAGCTTGTTATACACAAGTGACCGTACCCAAACGTGTACATTGTTGGTTCAACAATAGTTAACCAAAAGGTTAGCCATATGAGCATTTCATACCAACCATATTCTTCTTCACCATAACTAGTTCAAGTGAAACAAATGAACTAGTTAGATAGTTGCTCAATTGAAAGGAAATCTTATGTACTACACAAGACATTATTGAAGCAAAGATGATTTGATTCACTTGAATCAGTTCATGAACTTTATATCCACGGTTTGCAATTTGCATACCTTAGTATTTATAAGTTTAAGTTCAGAAATCATCTTCAGATATATAACCTTCTTAAGTTCGCACACTAGGTTCGCGGACTTAAGAAACCGGGCAAAGTTTACAAACTCCAGCAGAAAATCTCGGCAAAGACTTTCCGCCGGTTCGCGGACTGGGTTCGCAGACGCAGCTAGTTTGTAAACTCCAGCAGAATTTCTCGGGTTGAGAAGTTTGGCAGTTCGCGCACTGAGTTCGCGGACTTGGCAACAAGCCATTCTTCCGGTTTCTCTTGATCAACAAAGTTCACAAACTTTGGTCCAAGGAATAGGACTTATGCACATATGTGTTTCCACAACAATACGTATGTCCATCATTGGTTATGTAATCTAAACTCTCATTCCAACCATTGAAACATTCTTAGAGGACGTTATATAGTTGTTACACCATTTCTCGTCAAATCAATTTTCAAAGTGATTGAATCATATCATGACTTTCGTCACTAGGTAAAGATAAACATGGTCGAAGCGAAACGCTTACCAACACATATTTCGAGATATAGATAGGCGAGGTATACTCGGGTCGAAATACCAAATTTATATAATCTAAGTCTATATATAGCATACGACTTTTTGTCTCAAGAAGTAGGATATAAAGTAGATATACTTTTGAGCGACAGATAAGTTCAAGTCTTCACATACCTTTTTGTCGAGAAGTTCCACCGGTTCCTTGAGTAGTTCTTCTTCTTGTATGATGAATCGCCATGAAGTCCTTAAGCTCAACTACACTTTTTATCCTAGTCCGATACTTAGCTATAGTAGACTAGAAATCAAGACTTATAGTTTTGATCACTAACATTGATAAACATGCTTGAGATAGCAACACATGCGAGTTCGACCGAGCAATGCTCTAACAGCAACGATGACTATAGTAAAAGTCTAAGACTCAGAACAAGCTATATATATATATCATGGCTTTGAACTATTTACCCCAACCCTAAGGCAATGGGAAATCAATAAATTTATTCATCCCAAAACAAATTTTGTGAAACATTCATTTACTCAAAACCAGAGAAAAATCGTCAGACAATGCAAAACATAGCATTTTACTTATGTCTTAAAATCAAATAGACAACATCGGAAAATCAGCAAGTCGAAAACAAACAGTCCAAATAAATCAGAATTGGGCTCTGATACCAACTGTAACGGACCGGTAAATTTTTCTTCTAATGGATTGATTTCCAACCCATTCATCAAGGCTAAAATCCCGCTTCGTCACTCGATAGTCTAAAACGATACGTAAATTTAGTTTAAAAAATAAAAAAATTAAAGAAATTGATAAACAACGACAAAATGAATTCAGTTTCTGAAGAAAAAGTCTCAATGATAAACTTTCACTTAGAAAAAGAAAATAAACATAACAGAAATAACATTGGCAGTTGATTTTAGAAACTATAAAAAATAAGGTTATCCGATAACTCTCATTAACAAATATATACCAGTGTTCTACACAAGAGAATTTTTGAGAAGAAACTTAATTCATCTATAGTACAGATAACCCAGAAGATGTTTATATAAGACAAACAAGACATATGAACTTAAATAGCTCAATAACATTTTCATATATAAAATACAAGTTTTGTAGAATCCATTTACAAAGGCATTTGAGTACTTAACAACAGAAATTTAAGCAGACCGAACACTGTTCCCAGAATAATCTCAAACCCACCTATAAATTATGCCATGAGTCGGTGAAGCGTGACCTGGAGAAGCGGAAAGAGGTAGGATTTCTGTACCCATATTGAGTTGGACTGTCTATGACAGTTTGTTCGCTCACAGCATGTCCATTCAGAATAATCTGTCTCGAGAGATCGTGTTTCTCTTTTCACCACTGACATGAGTTGCTAGTTCTTTCTGAAATGGTTGTCGCTCTATGGAAAATATGTGCCGGCGTATGAGTGGTGTTTGGTTTCCGGGTGCTTGTTGGCTCGTCGCCCCTAGTGGTGAACGACAAGCCCGATTACCTCTTCATGCCAGCCTTGTGTCCCCATTTTGGTTCCTGTATTGCCTATGCACTGAGAAGGTATTGATGGTGTCCCCTCGTTTGTTGGTTAATCTTACTTATTGTTGGTAAGATAGTTCTTTCGCGCACAACGTGTCCGCTTGAAACAACTTGTACCTGGTGCTCGTGCTCGCCTGACCTTAAAAGGCTTGGATGGCTTGTTCTACTGGAGATGGTTGTTTCTTGATGGACAATACGTGTTGGCGTATGAGTGGTGTTTGGTTATTGGGTGCTGGTTGGATCCATGATCCGCGCGGCGACAACAAGCCCGACTACCTCTTCAACATCTTCCCAGATTCGTATTCGGGAAAGACTCGTTTGGTTCTTGTGCCCATCTATAGAGAAGGTATCGATTATTGTCCCTCGAAATGGTGAACACGTGAAACCATCCTAGCATATTATGAATGGGGGGAATCCCTCCCGTAACTATGCAGGCAGCAAGATCGTGAAAGGGATGACTCTTCCCTGTAGCCCTGCAGCCCTGGGTAGGGATATATTGGGTAGGGATATTTTGGGTATGCTACTTTAACAGTCAAGAACACGTAAACCCTACTAGATTAGTGTGTCCACTCCCTGTTCCACCGGCAGCACGGAATATGCCAAGTCAAGAACACGTAAACCCTACTAGATTAGTGTGTCCATTCCCTGTTCCACCGGCGGCACGGAATATGCCAAGGATTTACTATCGTCTCTGTACAGGTTGCTCAGACATGCGAGCCAGCGTAGAAACTTACTAGATTAGTGTGTCCACTCCCTGTTCCACCGGCAGCACGGAATATGCCAAGGATTTACTATCGTCTCTGTACAGGTTGCTCAGACATGCGAGCCAACGTAGAAACTTAGCCATATTTTGGAGATTAGATCTTCACGAGGTATTACCTCTGCTCTGCGCTGACTTGCTAGGGACTAAAGTGATTGGTTTTGGTTTTGGTATATATATATATATAAGGACAACAAAGTAAATACTAGCTTTGCGTCCCTAGTGTTGCTACCGCAAGCTTTTCACAATTTAGTGAACCAAGTAAATTCTTATCTCTGTGGTGGAAAAACAAAACAAAATGGAGTGAGCCACATCCCAGTAGGGGATATAACGACAATCGATGCCAGGAGATAAACAAATAAAATGCCAATAGTTAAAAGCATCAAACTAGAATATGAAATTCGTAATTAAATGTAAAGCATATGTTCATAAACATTTGTAAGCTGCCATTCAATCAAATTCAGATAAAATTACTCTACTATTTACAAGGCCAGTGCCTACGTCATGATAGTCCGATACCAGCCACCGTTATCAAACAAACGGTCTTCCGGGTTGCCATCCGTAGATGGAGTGCCAATTAGGGACCGACGGAGTGCCAATTAGGGCCCGACGATTCTATAATAGAGTTCCCTAGTTTCCAGATCAAATCAGTTGTCGTCAAGGAAACCTACAGAAAACCAAGCTATGAAAATCCCGTAAATCCATAACTAAAATCTTACACAAATATAATCTTGGCAGCATTCTTAAAACCTTACCAGGACACATTTTCGAGAGCGTAGTACAAGCTCATAAAGCTGTAAGAAAACATGAATACAAGGGAGAAAACCACTCGCTTTAAGTGTGGCATAACGTGGAAAATGTTTCGAATATACTCACATCTGTAAATTCTACCAAATAAAGTTAGCCCTAATTGCCGAGAGAGAGATCTATCTTGAAATAGATATATAAAACACAGTGAAGTTGTTATGGGTAAACCAAGGGACCATTTAAAAGCTTTTTCCTCCCATTTTGCTAACAATTATGTCAAAACTCAAGATAGCTAGGGAATGATTCAAATCTACAGCATAAGAAAATCTGGACCCTCTTACCACTCAATGGAAAAGGCGCCAAAAAGTATAGTAAAAGAAGAGATAAGATCTTTTTACAATAAAATCTTCATAAGAGAACAAATACGCTAGTGTAGTGGAGAAATGTGCACTTCTTATACCAAGAAGAAATCATTAAAACAGTGCGTTTTTAAGGTAGTACATTTATTAAAAATTAAGTGGCGCAAATATGGATTGTAAATACTCAAGATGTTGATGTAAAGCAACATCAAGGGGCTTGAAACTTTGAGTTACGGGGTTGGAAAGAAAATTCAAATACAAATTCCATGAAAATCAAATCAATTCTCGACTGGTGTTGAACTATTTCATAACACTCAATTCAATGCTTGGATTTATGATGAAAACTTAGTAGCTATATACTGCAAATCATTTCTATCTTCGTAAAATCATTTACAAACCCTTGATGCAGTTGAATAAGCAAATAAATAAAATATTTAAGCTTTCAAGCCAAGTTTCCTGCAAGTTCAGGACATTCAAAGGGAGTATTCACAAAACTACAAAATGAGATGTTTTTATAAAATCAACGACTAATCTGTACTGCAAACAATAAGAATTCAAACCAAGTCATATAAAAGATAAATCTATATATGGATGGAAGGGTGGGGTGGGGTGGGGGGATTCAAGTTTGCTCTCGGCAACTACGACAAACAGGTAAAATTTATAGGGAATTTTCATGTTAAGAAATTCAGCAACAATTTAGGTACACAAAAAGTACAAGAGTAAATTATAATTACCCATTCTTTGATTTGTAGCAATCACGAAATATCGAAAGGAAATAAAACATAACATGCAATAGCAATTTCGATTAACACCATTGGAACCCATAGTTCAAAATCAAAAGGAAAATAAAACCCCTACCGTAATCGCTCATCCCACATCAAGAGCACCCATTTGCATCCTTCTTCTTGAAACTTCAAATCATTTAACAAACAAATTAATTAAGACTTTATTTTATGCAACAAGTTGGTCAACGAGATTACAATTAGCAATCGAGAGAGGAGTTCTTTACCTCTTCACACTATTGCACCGCAAGGAGATATATTAACAAACTCTCAGAGATTCACCCTCCAACACTCACTGTTACTGGTAGGGCTGAATATGGTGTCGGTTAACCGTTGGAAACCGACCGAACCAAACCAATAAGCAAGAAACCGAACCAAACCATTTAGATTTGGATTGGTTTGGTAAAAAATGTTGAAAAACCGACATTACTGGTTTGGTTTTGGTTTGACCTGAAAACCGAACCAAAAACCATTAGGGAACCGATTAATTTTTAAACTTAATTTCTACCGTCGATTTAAAAGTATTAGATTCTACCCATTAATTTAGAGGATAAATAGAAACCCTAAATCTAATATTTCATTATGATATTCTCCCTCTTTCTCCTTCTCCACCCCCAACTACAGCTGCTGCTACTCGACTTTTTTCTTCCCGTCTTCCTTCTTTTTTATTTGTCAATATCTAAATTAAGATATATTATATATCTTCATTTGATCTCTATAATTAGAGTAAGTTTTAACTATTCTTGATTTTTTTTTGTCTGTATATTTGTGTAAACCAATACTATCGGCAACTACGATTTTTTTATCTGTAAATTTGTGTATATTTTTTTGGTTTGACATAATTATTGGTTAACCAAAAACCACTGGGACAAACCGAAACCAACTGGAACCATTTGGAAACCGAACCAATGGTTAATGGATTGGTTTGGTTTAGATCTTTAAAAACCAATAATATTGGTTTCGGTTTTGGTTTGGCTAGAAATCGAACCAAAACCGACCATGAACAGCCCTAGTTACTGGGGCTTTAGAGATGGGAAAAATTTTATTAAGAGAAAAGGGACGAGAACAAAGGACGGGAGATAAACTGGAATTTTATCCCTTTTCCCAAACACCCTTGACATCTGTGTAGTTGCATAAAGATTTTCTTCCAGGCATTTTGACATGTGTCTCACTGCATGGAGACTTATCAAGGCAACCGATTATTGGATTAGAGCTGACAGGTAAATTAGACACACCCAAAATTAGGTTTTTAACAAAGCAAATAAATTGATAAAGGTCGTCTACAACGACTATGAGCATCCCGTACTAAAATTCTGCACCCGAATACATTAGGATTGGGACTAAAGAATTAGGAAAATTTTTAGAATGTTACAAATACTCAGATCCAAAGGATACTTTGTTCAGAAAAGGTTCTTCCTCATAAGAACAAAAGTTTAACGTTTTTGAACACGTTTTAGAAGAAAACTTTGTAGATCTACAATAGTGCAAGTCTTTTGAGGCTAGGAATTCAAAGCACTTGCGTAAAGGAAAGATGAACGTATCAATAGAAAGTGAGATCCACCCTTCTTAAACTAAGATCTCTTTTTCAAAGAAGATTTGTACGAAAGTAAAATGAAAGAATATTAAGAAATCGGACTTACAAAGACTGTTTCTAGCGCCAAACTGTGACTACTATTTTTCTCATAGTCTACGTAATGTATACAACTCAGAGAATCCAATACTAAGTAGTAGTGATATCTCATTTGAACTGATATAGCTAAGTAAGAAAAGGTACTCAAGATAAAGACAATAATAACGAACAATACTGAGGTAATGTAAATTCTACTAAGTTATAATGAGACACAAGAGATTACGTGGTTCGACTTTCGTCTACGTCCACGGGGTAATGAGTGATCGTTTTTATTAAGTTGTGGTTGTTACAAAGATCTTAAGTGCTTCCCAAAGAAATCAAGTTGTAGTAAATACTTAAAGAAGATTTGATTAAAAGAGATTCAAGTGGTGTTGTGCAGGTGTATATTGAAGATTAAAGAAGATTTGAAGACAAAGAAGATTTCTTATTTGGTTCTCATATCTTTGGTTGTGCACAAACCTGATCGTCTGGGATCCAACTAGAATCGAATTTATTTGATCTTGCGTGAGATCGGCATCACTTTATAGTTTCTTGTTGGAATCAATATCGATTGATTGCAAATCTAAACTTGACTAGGTAGTTATTGGATAAATTGATCTAACCAGGCAAAGAAGTTTATTAGATTAAACGGAAGAGCCTTTGCGCATGACTTGAGATATATATATATATATGTATTGGTAAGTCCAAATTGTATTAATGAGCAAATATTTACAAAGATTTTACAAGAAAAGAGGTCCAAGGACCCCAAAAACTTCCAAACTACTTAAATCTGAAATAAGAGGCATTTGGATATGCTAAAGACCTTAAAAAATAAGGCATTTCATCATAATTCATGCCTTCTCCATTTCTAAGCAAACAACCCTTATTATACATAGTATTCGCTGCAAAATTGGATTCACGATAGATGTGCACATAACGAATTGAATCATATTTGCTTTGAATATTACTCCACCTTTGTCGAACAAACCAAGGAAACTTATTAGTAGAAAGAGTTGTAATAGCTCCAACAGCATCTGATCTCACCAAAATTTTCCGCACTTCCCACTTCAAGGCCCATTCTAGGCCCACAATTACATTATATAGTTCAGCGAGAAAGTTAGTAGTTCTGCCCAAACCAATGCTCATGGCTCCAACAAAATTACAGTCTGCGTCCCTCACTACAACACTCGCACCAGATACCCCAGGGTTAACTTTTGTAGCACCGTCGCAACATAACAATAATTCATCTCTATTCGGAGCATACCAAAAACATTTCACCGGCTGAGAGCTCTTTACTTGTCTATGAACCACACAGAATAAGTTCAAAATTTGTAGGTCTGAAGTTGTATTATACATAAAACTCTTCAAATGAGCAGAATAGTCATGAATCAAATGGAATACTTTCTGCTTAAAAAAGTGAAAGTTTGCTGAAACGTTTTGAAAACAAGCCAAATTCCTGAAGTTCCCCCAGCTCCGCGCGAACAACCATGTTTACCAACAGCCAAAGATCTTTAATAATACGACTCCTACCCTTTGCAAACTTATAAGTAGTGACCAGACCGTATTGAGCCTGCAAAGAAAAAATACCTGAAATCCAATCCCATAATTGAGATATCTTTATCTTGAAAGAATAGAAAGAGTTGTTACCAAACAGATTTGTTGTTCCTTTACTATTTACGCATGGATATTGTGGAAACTAAGTGAACTAGGGGTAGTTGCTTGGTCTCAACTATACGAAGTTGGTTTAGATTTTTTATAGTGGCTTAATTATGAGAGTATTCAATTCTGGACTAGTTCCTAGAGTTTTTATGCATTTGCAGTTTCCTTGTAAACAAAATCTTGTTGTGTATTTTACTTTTCTATTTCCGCAATTACAATTTTTTTATTATAATTAAAAGTAAAATACAAAAATGTTAACTCCATATATACTTGATAGTGATCCTATAGAGTTTGGCTAAGTCCAAACCTATTATCAAGTATCACGCTTTGGTAGTCGTATTGTCTCGATGTCGTATCCATAGACAATCACACAAAGTGTAAATACCGTTTTGTTGCATTTTCTCAACTTTGTCCATAGACGATCACTTTCGGTAAGAGGACTTATAGGTGGATAAATAAAAGATTGTGGTGTATTTGGGTACCCTCGTCTTTTCACCTTTGTTGGCCGCACGCTTTCTCCAGTCGAGCTTTGCCACCTCAGCTTACCCTCGTTCCCTCGAGAACTACCCAACCTTAGTACAGGTTGTACCTTCATTCACCGCGAGACTTCGCCAGTTATACAATTCCATCTCACTTTTCTCCCCGCGCTTTGACCAAGCGTGTAGATAAGGGCTCACTGCATTAAATGTTGATTAGATATGTCATATGCTTTTGTCTTTTCGGCAGTTGCAACCTCCCTATGCTAGGGTCTACTTTACCATCTGAGTCGTCGAGGTATGCTTCCTCGAGATAAGATAAAGTAGATCAGGAAGGGATCTGTTGCTTCTCAGGTACCCGTGTATCGCGGGGGCTATTTTGTTAACTTTCACGTGACCTCCAGAACTGTTACACATGCTCAAGAGAATATTGGTATTCACGGACATAAACTTTGTGACAGATGTTACACTGTTGATCATGATTTTTTTTTTGAAGCATGTATATATTAAAAAGGAACTAAAAACAAATTACACGGGGGAAAGTAATTCCCATTGAGTCACTTAAGAGAATTTGATTAAGAAAAGGCGGGTTTGCTTGATCCCGTATCGTTGTCAAATAGTTTCCTTCTTCGCTTTTATCTGTTGCAAAGTTTGTTATACCATCAGCTGCTTGGTTGCCTTCTCTATAATTGTGTTGAATGTGGCAGAAGGTATGTGGCGCATTCTTTGTTTGATTTCTGCAATCATTTGTGATATATACCAAGGAGCTTCCGTTGATGTTCTGATAAAGCGCATGAGATTCTCAGAGTCCGTTTCAATTATCACTATTGGCCATTTTCTTTCCATCGTTATTCTGGTTGCTATTACGGTTGCCCATGTCTCTGCCGTCAGCGCAGTAGTTAAACCTACAGGTTGTGCAAGATCCATAATGGTTTGTGAATTTGAGTCCCTACAAATGAATCTCGCTCCTGCCATACCTGGATATCCTCTAGCATCCCCCATCTGTGTTTATTTTTATCCAACCCGAATGGAATAGACCATCCAACTTAAATGATTGTAGTTTTTCTTGTGATGGTTGTTGCAAACCTTGGAGTTGGATCTCCAGGTAGCACCGATGGGGAGATTTTTCTTGCCCATTCAAATTCTTGTTGTTGTGATAGAGCCGTCATCAGGATGTTTTCTTGGTGAGATTGGGATTGGTTGAAGACAAGTTCATTTCTGGTTGTCCATAGCGCCCAGAAAAGAAAACAGAAAGATGTGATGGTGGTTTTATCGGTAGAAGCTTGTAGAAGATGAAATATGGTTGTTTGAGGATTTAAGGTGATTGGTTGGGTTTTATGTTGAAGATGGTTTGTTGGTAAGCGGTTTAAAAGGTTGGTTCATTCCGTTGCTGCCACGGGACATTGAATAAGCATGTGCTTCACTGTTCGGGGTCGGAGTTGCATCTGGGGCACGTGTTTGAATTGGTGAGGTTGATGTGGTGTAATAAAGATAAGGTTGGTAATCCTTAGTTGATAGCTTTCCACAAGAAAAGTTGGTAAGGTCCATAGAAATTTTGTAGCTGGGAGGAGGTTTATGGTTGTATGGTTATCTTGTTGGGCTAAAAATTTGTATCTAGAAGTAGTGGTATATTTTCCGGATTTCAAATGTGGCCAGATTATTTTATTTGGGTTGTTTTGGTGATCAAATAACTGTTGTTTTACAAAAGGTATAAGGGATTCCATCTGATTCCATTACGGGCTGGCAGTAGAAGGAAAAGTGATCGTACCTTGAAAAAATGGTTGATGTTAAAGGTACTTCTCGTTGTAGATACCGGTGCAGATGGAATGTAGTTGATCATGAATATAAGAATATTCCATAGCCTTTTCATAAGCAAAGATTTATTGTGATGGCTACTCTTCCCGATGCCGAGTCCTCCTTTTGCTATCGTTGTGTGGAGTTTGTTCCATCCCAAAGGGTGAAGTTTTCTAACAGAAGAATCATGCCCGCAGAATTTTTTTTTGGTAATCCGGTCGATTTGTTTGTGGACATGAGTGGGGAAAAGTTGTGTTTTTCATTAGGTGGTTGGAGGTTGGATTTAAGGAGGTTTTAATGAGAACTAAGCTCCCAGCAGGTGTAAGGCATTTTGTCATCCATCCTTGAGCTTTACGAGATAGTCTTTGAAGTAAAGGTTCGAAGATGTGGCGGGATGTTCTACCGTGTTTGAATTGGACTCCAAGATATATAGGAGGGGTTGAAGAGGTTGGCATGTTGTAAAATTGGTATAGAGTATTTATATCGTCTGGCTGTAATCTCGGATGGTGGATGATTGTTGATTTGGATGTGTTGATTATTTGTCCTGCCGATGATCCATATGATTGAAGTATCTTTTTTAGGTGGATGTTACTCTCGTGGGAGGCTCTGTAGGTGATTAGGAGATCATCTGCATACATAAGATGTAATATGGGTGGTGCTTTTTGCGATATTCTGATACCTCGAACTAGTTGTTTGGCTTCCAGTTTGGCAAGATTTGTTGATAGTATTTCAGTACATATAATGAAAATGTATGAAGATATGGGATCACCTTGCCTTATTCCTCTCGTTGGTGTGATGAAACCATGAGGGGTGCCATTGATGTTGATGGAGTAGGTGACTGAGCTTATACATAACATGATATAGTCCACAAAAATTGGCGGGAATCCTAATTTGGTGAAGTCTTTTTTTAATGAAACCCCAGTCAAGGCTATCATATGCCTTTTGGATATCTAGTTTAAGATCAATTTTGGGGTCTTTGGTGATGGCTGAGGTTTTGATGTAGTAGAATAGCTCTCCTGCAATTGCGATATTATCATGAATTGAGCGTTCAGGGACGAAGGCGCTCTGATACGTGCTTATTAGAAATGGGAGAAGGGGTCGAATGCGGTTGACTATAATTTTTGATATGATTTTGTAATATACATTGCAGAGGATGATATGTCTGAATTTAGATAGTTTTGTTGGGTGGTCCACTTTTGGAATTAACGTAATGTTTGTGTGGTTCATGAGGGGGTGGATATTTAAATAATTAAAAAAACTTCGAACCATAGCTATTATTCGAGTGTGAGTAGTACCCCAGAAAACTTTGAAAAACTTACTTGTATAACCATCCGGCCCAGGGGCACTTTCTGAATTGATGGAGAACAGAGCTTGCTTGATTTCTTCTTCTGTTACTTCTGTTGAGAGTGAATCACATTGTGTGTATGTTAATCTTGGTGCTATTTCCTCAAATATCTCTTCATCTATTATTGTGTTCGGAGCTGTGTATTGAGTTGTGAAATGGTCCAAGATGATCTGAATTATTTGATCTATATTGGAAACCCAGTTGTTTTGTTGATCTTGTAATTGTTGAATGTTGTTGCGACTTCTGTGTATGGTTGCTTTGGTGTGGAATAAGCTCGTATTATTATCTCCTGATTGGAGCCATTGTATTCTGGATCTTTGTTTCCAATATGTGGCATGACATTGAAGTAAGGTTAGGTATTGATTACTTAGCTCTTTTTCTTAATTTATCCAATAGCTAATTCCTCGCCATTATGAATGGCGCACTGATGTTGTGCCCTCTGAATTTGCGTTGTTGACTTGCGTATCAGTGTTGGAAGATGCCTAAAGGTGTCCTTGTTCCAATCCATACGAGTTTGTCCAGTGGTGATTAGCTTTAGCTGAAGGTTCAGAGCAGGTTCAGCGTCACTTTGTTGAGTCCAGGATGAAGCTACAATTTGGTTGAGATGAAGGTGCGTCAACTATAGATGTTCAAATTTGTAATTTTTTTGTCCTTTCCATTCAATTGCTTTGGTGCGCAAAAGGATGGGTGCCTGATCTGACGCTATCCTCGGAAGATGAGTGGCGGCGTCATGACGATTTGTCGTGCGCCAATATGGGGTTGCAAGAGCTCTATCCAATCTTTCTAATATGTTGTCTTGACCCTGCTGATTTTTTGTCCAAGTGTATGGATCCCCACGAAATCCTAGGTCGATGAATCCCATTTGATCTATCATTGTGAGGACTGGCTGAGTCTCAATATAGTTGACTTGTCTTCCTCATTTCTTATATGATTGGTTTTTTACTTCATTAAAGTCCCCTATCAACACCCATGAGTTTAAGTTGGTTATGTTGGGGAAAATTATTGGGAAATCCTGCCAAAAATCAGATCTTGCATGTTATGGTTGCGCCGGAGTTGGGGGAGTGACAAGGACATGGATAAAACTCTGGGATTGAGTTAGCACTTGAATGTTTAGTTTGTTCCACATGAGACAAAGTCCTCCTCTTCGACCAACTTTGGGGACTGAGGTTAGGTTTTGGAATTGAAGGGATTGAGAAAGTCTTGACATGTGTCTTTCATTAGCTAAAGTTTCTGAAAGGAAAATGATATTTGGCTTGTGTAAAGAGACTATATCTTTTAGGTTGTATTATTGAGTCCCTGGAAGTTCCATGCGAGAATGTTCATCTTGGGAAACAAACGAAGTAACAATAGCAGATACAAAAGAAATATAGACTTCGAGCATACACTTTCAGTAACCGGATACAGCTTAAAAAAATGTACAATGCTTGAAAATATTTTCTATTACAAGATATAGCTTAGAATATTGAACAATACTTGAGACAGGATCAAGCTAAACGATATAAAGAAAACTGTAATTATATGAGACAGATTTGATAAAGTCAAGGTATTTTGAGTGGACTTATGATGAGTGCCAAATATTGTATATATTTATCCCTTTTTGTTGGCATTTTAACTCATCTTTTGCGCATTAATTCTACATTTTATCCCATATTCTGTATTTTCATTGTTTTCAAGAATAAATATTTTTCTTACTTAATTTTGCATTTTTAGGTAATAAATAAAGTCTGGATGACTTGCGGAGCGGAATAGAGCAGAAAAGTAGTGAAAAGCCAGGAGGAATTACGCAAGGAAGCCGCAAAGAATGGAGCGCACGTCCAAAAAGCTGGAAATGGGCTCAAGAAGGAAGAATTGTTCTTAAGGAAGATATGGGCTTGGCATACCCAAGGCCCAAAACCCTTACCCAAACCCATTTTCTATATCCGTACCCGCCTCCATTCTCAGCCGTTAGATTGGATCCATCTCATCATCCAATGGTCGCTTCTTCATCGTGCATCAAAATCTGAAGTCCCTGCAAAACACTACAACACCTAACTCCATCTGGTGTCGTTAATTTTGTTGTATTGTATAATCCAACGGTCGCTACAGGATCCACTTCATCTCACCGTCAGATTGATCTTTCATCTCCATATCCCACGGTCGAGATTTGCCAAACATCTAACTCGATGATCCCGCTACACACCATAGCGACCGAACCCTACACCCATTAGCCAAACACACCCTTCTCCCAAATCCATCGAATCCATCTTCTTCCCCTCTTCTGCAACAGTGACCCTTCCCCCAAATCACTCCACCATCTTCTCCCCCAAATCACTCCACCATCTTCTCCCCCCCAAATCATTCAACCATCACCATTCGAGCCATCATTACCCTACTCCTCTAGCTTTCTATAACATCAATTCCTCGATCTTTTCCTCTCACAGGAACCCTAGAAGAGAAATTGATGAAATAGATGAGCTAGAAAAGCAATTAGGGCATGGGAAGAACAAGAGAAGCATCAGGAGAAGGATTGGAGGCATGGGTCGACATCCACCAGTGTCAACAGTGATTAGGTAAAAATTTTAATAATTTTTATAAGAACCCTAATTTTTCTGATTTGGGAATTTTTTGGGGAAATCAATTGTACGTCTAATTGAAGCATGGGTTAGTCCAATTAGGGTTGTTATCATAGTTAGGTAGGATTTTATTTGATTTATTTTGTATTTTCACCAAACCCTAATTGGACTGATGTAGTCCTGATTTTTGGGGATTTTGTTGTTGGGTATAAATAGGTGTAAGGGTTGTGAATTAGAGGGGGATGATCTCTGGACTAGCCAGAAAAACATTTGTTCTGTTTTATGTCACAATTCCAAATTTCAGTTCATCTATGCAGTTAACAGTGAAAGTTGTGATGTTTTGATTTTTATCTTGAATGTTGATTATTGTGTTTCATTTATCATATATTATGAATGTTATTGTTGTTATCATGTGTAGTATGAGCTAATTAGCAACAAGCTAAGGCTGTGATGAACCTTGGTGCACTGTCAAATGGTAAATTGCTAGGATAGGATGCCATATGCTTGTTTTTCTTGTGCATTGGGAAGAAAGCAGTCTATGATTGCTTGTGATTGATTGTGCTGTCAAAAGACAGTCAATACTAGGGGTATTTCTGTTAGCAAGCTGTTTTTCTTTCCTTTCTATTGTATGCATAGGACTCAACTCAACCTAGAAATATGCTATTTGATTAGGACACCAGGTGGAATCTAAGCCTTAGTTTAGCCACAATTCCTTTCTTCAGTTACATTCCTTTATTCACTGCTTAGTTATTCACTGCTTTTATTCACTGCTTTGTTTCACTGCTTAGTTACATTCCTTTACTGTTTTGCTTAGTTCTTGCATTTTGAAGCCTATTGTGCACTGAAATCAGTGCACAATCTCACCCCTGCCCTTGGCTTACAGCCTTGGTTCCTTGCTGTTGTTATTTTATATCATCTGCCATCTAATCCTTGCTGTTTTGCCATCTTGTGTTAACTGCTTTCTTGTGTTAACTGTTTTAGTTCTTTGTATCTGCCTTCATCCATCACTGCTCACTGCCATAGTGCTTTGCACCCATTGATAGCTTAGGAAAACTTCTTTTAAGCACTCCTACTCCCTGTGGACTGATCCCTTTCTTATCCCTATATTATAAACTTGGCCTTGTATACTTGCAAGTTTTTGTGTGTTTTCCATTGTCACACCAAGTTTTTGGCGCCGCTGCCGGGGAGTGGTGCTGCCATCTGCTGTTACCTGAGCTGCTGCTGCTGCTGTTGCTGCTGGTGTTTTCTCTGCCAAGCTGTGCTGTGCTGTTGCTGCCAAGCCAAAGCCTGCTGCTGCTGTTGCTGCTGCTGCTGCTGCTGCCAAGCCAAATGGGCTGCCAACTGAAGCTGTCAACTGGGCTCGCATATTTCTGTTGCTGCCGGGCTTGTACAACCTCTGCTGCTGGGCTTGAACCAACTGAGCTGGGCTTAGTAACCTCAATCTCGCTGGGCTTGCAACTTCTGCTCCTGGGCTTCGCTGCAGATTCTGCTGGGCCTGTGTTGCTGAGTCACTTCAATTGCTGCTGGGCTAGAACGTGAGCTGCTTAGGACGATCCTAAAGCCCAACTGGGCTGTGCAACTAAAAGGGGACTAAAAGCCTATTTTTGGGCTTCCCTCCAAAAACCAAGTAAGCCTAACCCATGAGTTAACCCACTTGGGCCTCATTTAAATTCAAATTCGGGCTTGTAATAATTAATTTAATTATTTATTTGGGATTGTAATAATTTTTATTTATTTTCTTTTTCTTTTTTTTATATTTGGGACTGTAATTATTATTTTTTTTTTCTTTTATTTTTGTTTTTTTTCTTTTATGGGCTTGTCTTAATTATTATTATTGTTTTTATTTTCT
>NC_039363.1:49032879-49096627 GCF_003573695.1 Papaver somniferum
TCTCCACAACCCCAGAAAACCAAAGAACCTGAGCAAGTTGGAAAATCTGACAATTCTACTGCTGTGAATGTCCCTTTGCCAACTCATTCTCCTGTTGCCCCATTTCCTCAAAGATTGATCTATCAACAGAAAAGTACCCATTACAATGAGATGTTAGATCTGTTCAATAGAGTCAACATCAACATTCCTTTTCTTGAAGCAATCAAGCAAATCCCTGCTTATGCCAAATTCCTCAAAGACTTGTGTACTCAAAAGCGCAAGCTCAATGTGCAAAAACGTGCTTTCTTAGCTGAGCAGGTGAGTTCCATCATTCTGAACAAAACTCCACCCAAGTTTAGGGATCCAGGATGTCCAACAATTTCTTGCACTATAGGAGAACACACGGTCAATAAAGCGTTATTAGACCTAGGTGCAAGTGTTAACCTACTGCCATATTCTGTTTATGAGCAGTTAGGTCTTGGGGAGTTGAAGCCAACATCTATCACTCTACAACTGGAAGACCGATCTGTCAAGATTCCTCGTGGAGTGGTCGAAGACGTTTTGATCAAGGTTGACAAATTCTATTTTCCCGTAGACTTCATTGTCTTAGACACTCAACCTGTACAAAACCCAGACTATCACATTCCTGTCATCTTAGGACGTCCTTTCTTGGCTATGTCCAACGCGATCATTAATTGTCGTAATGGAGTGTTGAAACTGTCTTTTGGTAACATGACGGTTGATGAGTGCCAAATATTGTATATATTTATCCCTTTTTGTTGGCATTTTAACTCATCTTTTATGCATTAATTCTACATTTTATCCCATATTCTGTATTTTCATTGTTTTCAAGAATAAATATTTTTATTAATTAATTTTGCATTTTTAGGTAATAAATAAAGTTCGGATGAGTCGTGGAGCGGAAAGAGCAGAAAAGTAGTGAAAAGCCGGGAGGAATTACGCAAGGAAGCCGCGAAGAATGGTGCGCACAACCTCATTTTCTACATACAAAAGCGCCTCCGTTCTCAGCCATCAGATCAGTTCTCGGGAGCATCCAACGGTCGCTCCTTCATAGAGCATCAAAATCGGAAGTCTCTGCCGAGCACCACAGCGCTGAAATTCCAAGCCTTCAGATTAGATGGTAGTTGAATCCAGCGGTCACCTCATCACTGTGCATCAAATCCTGATGGTTCCGCCCAACACTACAGCACCTAACCTAATCTAGCACCGTTGACTTCGTTGTGTTCCGCATCCAACGGTCGCTACAAACTGCTTCTCTCTTAGCCGTCCGATCTACCTACCATCGTCACATCCTACGGACCAGATCGCTGCTCATCAACTTCAGATAATCCCGCTTCACACCCTAGCACCAAACCCTATACTACCACCCAAACACTCCCTCCTTCCCAAAACTTCATCTCCTTCACCCGACAGTTGCAGAGCTCTGCAACTCCACCACCTCCCCTCTCTGCCGCTGTCGCTTCCTTCACCACCACCAGTTCCATCACTGCCACTACTATCTCTTCACCGACAACACCCCCATATCCCTAGCCTAGTTATTTTCCTCATCTCACAACCTCTGAAACCCTAGGTTTTGGGGTGAGTAAAATAACTCGAAATTAGGGGACAATAGGAGCAGAGGAAGAGCAGCAAGGACTAGAGGAGGCATGGGTCGAGCAAATTTTGGGAGTTTGTAAGTAAATTTTGTGTAATTTAAAAAAGCCCTAATTTTCTGATTTGGGGAAAAGGGGTGTAAACCCTAATTTGATAATTTGGGTATAAAAGGGAAGTGATGTGAGATGTAAAAACTGTTCTTGGACTAGCCAAGTTTCCACCCAATTTGGGTTAGCCTAATTTCAATTGTTCTTGCACTGTTAATTGTCCTGTTAAATTTCAGTTTCAACTGTTAGTTGCATTTTCACCCTTAGTTGCATTTGTTGTCATGTTAGTTTGCCATTGTTAAATGTTTGTTTGTGTGTGTTCATGTTAGACTCTCTTGTTACTGTTAAATGTGTTCTTGTTAATGCACTGTTAATGTTAATGTGTGATGCTCCTGTTGTTAGTTAGACTCATTGTTGTGTCACTGTGAATGCTATGTTTAGTATAATATTTGTCATGTTCTAAATCACCTTGCTAGGGACTAGATGAAGCTCTATTGTCTTATTGTGTAGTACATTGATCACATTGTTCTAGAAGGCTAAACAAGTTTAGGACAATACTGAACTTAGCTCATCATCACCTCACTTTCACAATGTATGCCAAGTATGCTTTGTAGTTAGGTTCATGAGCTGCTGATAAGCTGCAACTCAAGCTGAAGTCATAATCCCTTGACTAGTTGTGCTGTAGAAAGAAAATTAGTGCTTTGGAAATAATACCATAGTTGTGTTTAACTTCCTATAGGAAAATACACAGTAAAAATTAGAGTGAATTCAACCCCTAGTTCCCATCCATAAATCCATTTTCAACTGTTAGTATTGTTTTCTTTCATTTGTTTGGTTTACATGCATTTTCTGTTTTGCATTTTCACTGCTTACTTGCTTTCCCTGCTGCATTTCTTCTATTGCTGCAACTGCTGCTGCAGTACTTGTGCTGCTGCACTGTTTTTCCCTCTTCTTGGCCTTGTGCTGTTTTGCCACTTCTTTGCCTGCTGCTCTGCCAAAGTGCTGCTGCTGCCCCTTCTTCTCCTGCAGCCAAGCCAATTCTTCTGTTGCTGCTGCCTTTCTGCAGCTGCTGCTGCCAAACTGCTGCAGCTCTTGCTCCTGCTGCTTGCTTTGCTCTCCATTTACTAAGCCCAACCATCTGAGCCCAACTCACAGTTCACTTCCAAAAACCCAGAGAACAATTTGAGCCCAACTGTAAGACCAAGGCCAAAGCCTAGTGAAATGTTAAGCCCAAGTCATAGTTGAACTGTTGAGCCCAAAGCTCAATCCAGTTTCTAGAACCAAAGCCCATTTGCACTTTAAATATAACTGAGCCCAAGCTCAGTTCATTTTATGTTTAACAAACCACTAAGCCCAATTCATTCAAAGGGCATTCAAACCCATTAGCACTCAAAACCCCATTTAAGCCAAAAGGCTTCTAAACCCAAAGCAAATCTAGGAACCCAATTAGCTAAAACACTTCCGAAACAAACCCAATCTCTGTGGATCGACCCGTACTTGCACGAGCTACAACCGACGACCGTGCACTTGCGGTATTACTGTAGGCCCGTTTCCATCGCATCATTTCTATACACGTTTCAAGGCCTGCCAAGTTTTTGGCGCCGCTGCCGGGGATAATTTTTAGGACTTTCCGGGGCCTACCAAGTTTTTGGCGCCGTTGCCGGGGATTGGTGTTGTGTTTTATCTGTGTTTTTCTTTAGCTATTTTGTATTTCATTTCATAGCATTTGCATCTGCATCTGCTTCACTTCATTTGCTGTTGGACCTGCTGTTCTGAACCTGTTTTTCCTCTGCTGGGACGCCACCAAGGAAAAGAACCAAAACCCAACTGGGTTTTTGCAACAATATCAGAGCAGCTGGGCTGTGCTAAAAAGGTAAGCCTAAACCCATTCAATTGAGAGAACCCAACCTGTGGGCTTCCAATTTTTTATTTGTGGGCTTGTAATAATTAACCCAATTTTTTGGGCTTTTTATTTTTCTATTTTGGGTTTGTAATAATTTATGTGTGGGCTTGTTGTTTAATTTGTGGGCTTGTATTTATTTTGTGTGGGCTTGTTTAAATTTTTCCATTGGACTTGTATTTTGGACTCTGGGTTTAAACCCAGCTGATAACCGATTGTGGGCCGCAGCCTTCCTTCCATTTCATTAGAGGCTTGCACAGTGGGCTTGCTCCCATTCAAAAACCAAATTTTATTTTTTTTAATTTTATTTTTCTTTAAAAAAAAAAAAAAAAAATATTTCTACTTTGCTCCCAATTTTAAAACCAAATTTTTACTTGCTCCCATCTTAAACCAAATTTTTATTTTTACTCCCATTTTAAACCAAATTTTCAAATGTCTCCCACCAAAACCAAATTTTTCCCAAAAATCCAAACCCTTTAAAAACCAAATTCTGAGCTTTGTAACATAGTTACTTAGCTTTTGAGCCAATCATGTCTGGATATTGGTCTGCTCCTGGGGATGGAAATAAAACTCTTAGAGAACTTGCTTATGGGCATCTGCCACGTTATGAACCTTCCACGGACCATGATGTCAATAGTCATAGGAATTATTATGGACATTTTCAAAGTCCCGAGCCGCAATACATGAACCCTAATGACTATTCATACATGCATCATTTATCGCAACGTGAAAATGAACATTTTGCTAGTGCCTCACTCACCCAATCATCACTTATGGATCAAATAGAAGCTCGAATCACAGCTTTAGAAATGCAATCACATGAGGAATCTTTCACATCTAATTTTCTTAGGCAACCTGAAATCTATGCATGTCCCGCATGTGGTAGTTTAGACCACCCTGTTGAGAATTGTCATATTTTGCATAATTTTAGGCAATCTAGAGAAAATCCAATGTATGAAATGCCCATAAATTGTGAGAATGGTAGTCATTGGGACCATAATCAATCCTTTGAGGGTTGCGATCAATATTTTGTAAACCCTTATGACCATGCACACATGTACCATTCACCACAATTTGAACATGAAGAATTTTGTACTCCCATGAATTTAGACTCCACCACAGAATCTTTAAGACTCTGTAAGCAAGACTATGATAGATCTACAACACGAATTCATGCACATTTAGATCAGATTTTGCTTCACCGACAAAAGGAGGAAATTCATGAGGAAATGTATGTTGTCCCTAATGAAGTGTACAGTCCCATTCATGTAAATAATGTTGAATATGAACCTAATTTAGAGGAACATGAATCGACTAATGACACCACCACTGTTAATGAGGACCAATATGCATGCTACCATGATGATGATTATGATGATATGTTAGAAGAACATGAAAATATTGTGGAACCTGTTGGTTCAAAAACATATGGCTTCTCGCCCTCGACCTTCATGAATGTTGTTCTTTCTAATACTCATTGTAATTCATATGATTTTGGTATTGACATGGGATTCGTACAATTATTCTGTGAAGATGAGCATGACATAGGAATAGTTGAATCTTCTGTAGACACTAATATGCATGAAAACATATTTGATGTGTCTGATTCTCTACCTAGGTCACATTTGTGATATTTCTCCTGATTTGCCGATACACGAGAATAAATCTGTTGATGATGTTGATAATTCTGATTGTGATCTTGCCAATTTGATTGATGATTGTGAGCATGATGTGACATGTGTAGATGAGTTAGGAGATTTTGATTTGATTGATAATGATATGCCTATTCTTCTACCTAAGTCACAATCTGATGGCCTTCCACCCAACCTAGATTTGGTTTGTACCAATATTGTAAAACCAATTTTTCTGAAAATTCCTAATCTAGGATTGGAACTGTATGCTTCCCAAGTCCTCTTGGACTATTTCGCTTCTAAGTATAATATCTTTGAGGAACCACAGTTGGAAATTGCATGTTTGCCCGTCCCTAGCACAGTTCATTTCGAGCTAGACCTTGTGCATGATGAACCCCCGAAACTGCGCGATTTTGTTTTCAAAATTATATCTTCTGTAAAATCCAGGCTTGGGGGTAGCTCATTTTGTTTCACAGCTTCACTTGCATGCCTATCATATTATTATTGTGTGAAGCTGTTGAAACCTTTACACTTTGTCTTTTGGGTTGATCCTCAACTCTTTAGACTTTTGGTGTATGGTGAATATTTTTGTATATAATCCAGTAGATAAAATTTCTTAAAAACTCTTTTGTTCCTTTTGTATATATTTTGCTAATCCAATATGATCTCGGCTGAAATATGTTGGATTTTTGCCTTGAATAACAGAGTTTTAATTCTGCTTTCGCCGAAATCGGGTATTCTCTCTCCTTTTACTCTACTCAGCATGTCCCTTTCCATATGTTGCATTTTAATTCTTTCCATATTTTGAAACATTGAGGACAATGTTTAGTTTAGGTTTGGGGGTATAGAGTAGATACCACGATAATATGCTATAATTAAAAACGAACTCCTTCTTCTTTTTGAAAAAATTGAAAAATTCCAAAAAAATTAAAAAATCAAAATTCAAAAAAAAATTAAAAAATGAAAAATCATAAAAAATGGAGCTCATTTACCTTGAAATGTTGACTCTTGTGCAAATATGTATAATTATTAGGAGTCTTAGTCTAGATATTTAGGCACCCTGATTCTAGCACAATTCACATAGTGATAAGAAATTTGCACGCGCACGATCTACCAATACATGTATGGCCTCGATCTTCAAGGTGTTGGATAGGAAGTTACGATTGCCAATCACTTTAGAATACTGAACGAAACTTGACTAGCTTGTTCTTTGGTTGGTTGGGATAGAAGGTGGAGGTTACATTAAGAAAGACAACCATCGAATTTAACTGGGTGCATCAAAAAGGGCTACCTCTTGCAAAGTGTCATGTAATCTTTTGTTTCCTTTTGTATATGTATCAAAAGTGTTTCCTTGTTCAAAAAAAAAAAAAAAAAAAAAAAAAAAAAAAAAAAAAAAAAAAAAAAAAAAAAAAAAAAAAAAAAAAAAAAAAAAAAAAAAAAAAAAAAAAAAAAAAAAAAAAAAAAAAAAAAAAAAAAAAAAAAAAATCAAGTATTTATCAATTCCATCATCTCTTGTTCCAAAAATAAAAGAGAATAGTAAATGTAAATAAGAGTCATGTAATTTGTCATCTTTTGTTGTTTCTTTGTAATAAGCAAGGAGGGTGTATGCCATTGATGTACAACGCGAGCAATTGTGAAATACCTCCAACTCATTCACAATTCTCGTAAAGTCCGGACAGCTAGCTAGATTTCGACCTCAGTTCTTAGCCTGAGAAACTATCTCTTGGTGATTAGTAGTCATGACTTCAGATCTTTCTTTACACATGTGTAGATACACTTTACACTCTTATCACATGTCTTTATTTGTTATCAGTGCTAGGATTGTGCCTTGATAGCTAGATTGACATCTCCATTTTGCTGTGAGCTTAAACTGTTTTGCACATGTCACATTTGACGGAATATGAGCTTATATTTTGTCCTTAGGTTTTGTAGGCACACCTCTGGTAAACCTTCACGAGACTTCAACTCGTCCACTAGGGACACTTAGTGGTTTAAAAGGCTTAGTGCATACGCTAAATGCATTCGAGAGACCAGCGACAGTGGTATAGTTAGGATTTCCTTAGTTTGTTTTTACTTGAGGACAAGTAAAATTCAGGTTTGGGGGTATTTGATGAGTGCCAAATATTGTATATATTTATCCCTTTTTGTTGGCATTTTAACTCATCTTTTATGCATTAATTCTACATTTTATCCCATATTCTGTATTTTCATTGTTTTCAAGAATAAATATTTTTATTAATTAATTTTGCATTTTTAGGTAATAAATAAAGTTCGGATGAGTCGTGGAGCGGAAAGAGCAGAAAAGTAGTGAAAAGCCGGGAGGAATTATGCAAGGAAGCCGCGAAGAATGGTGCGCACAACCTCATTTTCTACATACAAAAGCGCCTCCGTTCTCAGCCATCAGATCAGTTCTCGGGAGCATCCAACGGTCGCTCCTTCATAGAGCATCAAAATCGGAAGTCTCTGCCGAGCACCACAGCGCTGAAATTCCAAGCCTTCAGATTAGATGGTAGTTGAATCCAGCGGTCACCTCATCACTGTGCATCAAATCCTGATGGTTCCGCCCAACACTACAGCACCTAACCTAATCTAGCACCGTTGACTTCGTTGTGTTCCGCATCCAACGGTCGCTACAAACTGCTTCTCTCTTAGCCGTCCGATCTACCTACCATCGTCACATCCTACGGACCAGATCGCTGCTCATCAACTTCAGATAATCCCGCTTCACACCCTAGCACCAAACCCTATACTACCACCCAAACACTCCCTCCTTCCCAAAACTTCATCTCCTTCACCCGACAGTTGCAGAGCTCTGCAACTCCACCACCTCCCCTCTCTGCCGCTGTCGCTTCCTTCACCACCACCAGTTCCATCACTGCCACTACTATCTCTTCACCGACAACACCCCCATATCCCTAGCCTAGTTATTTTCCTCATCTCACAACCTCTGAAACCCTAGGTTTTGGGGTGAGTAAAATAACTCGAAATTAGGGGACAATAGGAGCAGAGGAAGAGCAGCAAGGACTAGAGGAGGCATGGGTCGAGCAAATTTTGGGAGTTTGTAAGTAAATTTTGTGTAATTTAAAAAAGCCCTAATTTTCTGATTTGGGGAAAAGGGGTGTAAACCCTAATTTGATAATTTGGGTATAAAAGGGAAGTGATGTGAGATGTAAAAACTGTTCTTGGACTAGCCAAGTTTCCACCCAATTTGGGTTAGCTTAATTTCAATGTAAATTGCACTGTTAGTTTTTGGATGCTCCTGTTAGTACTTGTCCTGTTTAGTGAGAGGTTATTATCATGTTCTAATTTAGTTTCTGAGGCAGAGATGAAACCCCTGATGAATGGAATCCCCTTGTGTGTTTACTTCTCCTCAATGAAAGTTTAATGCTAAGCATGCCTTAATTTCTGAATTTTGCCAAGTTGCTTTCACCTTGTATGTCAGGCATCCTAGGTAGTTTGGTTAACTCTTTGTCAAAATTCAAAGCTCTGTGTAAACTGTTATAGCTCAATCTGTGATTACTTGTGCTTTAGACAGACAAGTAATGCTAGGGAATTGACATGTTAGCTGAAATTGAGTCATCACAGTGGTTAGTGATTGTTTCACACATTCAAAGTGGTTTGAGGCTAGAACCTCTATAGCCATTTGATGAAAAAGAGGATAAGTTTATCAAACTAGGGAGTTAGATGCATCTAGGTGGTGGAATTGAAGCCTTAGTTTCTGTCACTCATCCACAAATCCATCTTCAACTGTTAGTCTTGTTTTCTGTCACTCATTTGCTTTAACTGCACTGCTGTGCATTTTATGCTGCATTGCCACATTTTCTGTTGCTGCTGTAGCTTCTTCAGCTGCTGCTGCACTGCTGTGCAATTTCTCTGCTACAGTTGCTGTTGCTGTTGCCTTTGTCTTGCAGCTGCTGCTGCTGCATTTCTGCTTCCCCTGTTGCCAAACTGCTGCAGCTCCTGCTCCTGCTGCTGCCTTCCTTTTGCTGCCTGCTGCTGCTGCTCCAAGGCCCATAGTCCACAGTTCCTGCAGCCCAAAGCTCACTTCATTCTTGAGCCCAATTCAAGCCCAGTTAAGCCCAAGACCTAGTTCATCAACAAAGCCCAGATCACACTTCAGACTGAAGCCCAATTCAGTCATCTGTGGGCTTAACCAAAGCTCATTTGTTAAAGAACAAACCCCAAACCCATTAAGACCCAAACCAGTTTAACTGAGGGCTTATTCCATAAAGCCTAAACTCAAAGGCCAAAGCCCATTTGCACTTTAGAGATAACTGAGCCCAAGCTCAGTTCATTTTATTTTTAACAAATCCACTAAGCCCAATTCCTTCAAAGAGTATTCAAACCCAACAGTACATTAAGCCCAACACTTCCAAAGGGCTTCCAATCCCAAAGCAAATTAGAAACCCAATTAGCTAAAACACTTCCGAAACACACCCGATCTCTGTGGATCGACCCGTACTTGCACGAGCTACAACTGACGACCGTGCACTTGCGGTATTACTGTAGGCCCGTTTTTCATCGCATAATTTTATACACATCTCCGGACCTGCCAACGGTAGAATTGAATGTGTTCGATATTAGTCAACAACCTGTGAATCTTGATGATGACGATGTGCATGAAGTTAATATGATTGAAGGATTAATGCAAGATTCATTGACTAACATTCTCTCCGTCGACCCCTTTCAAGCATGTATGGAGAACTTTAACCCAGATTCCTATGATGATGCATACTGTAGTGACGTCCTATCTCTGCTCGAATCTGTACCTCAAATGGACATCACTGAAAAGAAATATGAAGTGGAACCACCCTTACTCTCTGATTCCAAGCTTATTCCATCCATTGTTGAGCCACCCAAGCTTGAATTGAAAACATTGCCTAGTACGTTGAAGTACGCATTCCTAGGTTCCTCTGATACTTTACCTGTCATTATTTCATCATGTTTAGACACGGAACAGGAAAGTAAGCTTTTAGAAGTACTTAAGGAACACAAAGAGGCCTTAGGATGGACCATCTCAGATCTCAAAGGAATTAGTCCCACCATTTGCATGCACCACATTAACCTTGAAGAGAATGCCAAACCATCGAGGGAAATGCAAAGGAGACTTAATCCTAACATGAGAGATGTAGTCAAAGGAAAGATCCTGAAACTACTTGATGCGGGTATCATATACCCAATTCCCGATAGCAAATGGGTTAGTCCCATTCAAGTTGTGCCTAAGAAGTCAGGCATTACTGTAGTTCAGAACGACAAGAATGAATTAGTCCCTACTCGTACAACCACAGGATGGCGAGTATGCATCGACTACAGGAAGTTGAACACAGTAACAAGGAAGGATCACTTCCCGCTCCCTTTCATTGACCAAATGCTAGAACGTGTGTCTGGACACAGTCACTACTGTTTTCTAGATGGCTTTTCCGGTTATAACCAAATTCACATTGCTCCAGAAGATCAGGAAAAAACTACATTCACGTGTCCATTTGGGACGTTCGCTTATAGACGTATGCCCTTCGGGTTGTGTAATGCACCTGCTACTTTTCAGCGTTGCATGATGAACATTTTTTCTGACATGATAGATAGTTTTCTCGAGATCTTTATGGATGATTTCTCTGTTTTTGGTTCCTCGTTTGACGAATGTTTGAAGCATCTTGCCCTCGTGATATCCAGATGTAAAGAAAAGAACCTTGTTCTAAATTGGGAAAAATGCCATTTTATGGTGAATTCAGGAATAGTTCTAGGACACATCATCTCAGAAAAAGGAATTGAAGTGGATAAAGCTAAAGTTGACCTCATTCAACATCGACCACAACCTTGCTCTGTGAAGGAGATCAGATCATTTCTAGGTCATGCTGGTTTTTACCGGCGATTCATCAAAGATTTCAGCAAAATCTCCAGACCTCTGTGCAGTCTTCTCTCCAAAGATGTTGCCTTCAATTTCGATGCTGCTTGTGTGAAGGCATGGGAGGAATTAAAAACCCTTCTCACCACCGCTCCTATAGTCCGACCACCCGATTGGAAGCTTCCGTTCGAACCTATGTGTGATGCCTCTGATTATGCTGTTGGTGCTGTTTTAGGACAACGAGTTGATAGACTACCATATGTGATATACTATGCTAGCAAAACCCTTAATGTTGCCCAACTCAATTATTCAACTACCGAGAAGGAATTGCTTGCCGTCGTTTTCGCATTAGACAAGTTTAGATCTTATCTGATAGGGTCTAAGATCATCATATACACAGACCATGCGGCTTTGAAGTATCTTCTTACCAAGAAGGATGCTAAAGCTCACCTTATTCGATGGATACTCTTATTACAGGAATTCGATCTTGAAATCCGTGATAAGAAAGGTTGTGAGAATGTGGTTGCTGATCATTTGTCTAGATTAACTTTAGAGTCTATTGATGAATGTGAGCTGATTAGAGAATCATTCCCAGATGAACAGCTGATGTCTATCTCAGACCTTCCTTGGTTTGCTGATATTGTTAACTACCTCGCTACAGGTAGGATGCCCTCACGTTGGTCGAGACAAGACCGCTCTAAATTCCTGGCTGAAGTCGAACATTTCCTTTGGGATGACCCATATTTGTTTAAGTACTGCCCAGACCAAATCATTAGGAGATGTGTCCCCAACAATGAACAGAAAGATGTGATATCTATCTGTCATGACCAAGCATGTGGAGGCCATTTCAGTGCCAAGAAAACCGCTGCAAAGATCTTGCAGTGTGGATTCTATTGGCCATCATTGTTCAAGGATTGCCATGATTATTGTGTTGCTTGTGAACGCTGTCAAAAGCTAGGAAGCATTTCGAGGAGAAACATGATGCCATTGAACCCCATTTTAATTGTGGAGATTTTTGATGTTTGGGGGATAGACTTCATGGGTCCATTTCCCATGTCTGACAGCAAGTTGTACATCCTAGTCGCAGTTGATTACGTTTCTAAGTGGGTAGAAGCCATAGCAACCAGAACAAATGACCACAAGGTGGTACTTTCATTTCTAAAGGAGAACATATTTTCACGTTTTGGTACCCCTAGATCTATCATCAGTGACGGCGGTTCACATTTTCGTAACAAGTACTTTGAGTCTTTAGTACGCAAGTATGGCATAAATCACAAGGTTGCTACTCCGTACCACCCTCAGACTAGTGGACAAGTGGAAGTGTCTAATAGGGAGATTAAGCACATTCTGGAGAAGACGGTCAACCCGTCCAGGAAAGATTGGTCATTGAGATTGAATGATGCTTTGTGGGCCTATAGAACAGCTTATAAGACACCAATTGGCATGTCCCCTTATCGTCTAGTGTATGGAAAGCCGTGCCATCTACCTGTGGAATTAGAACATCGTGCCTACTGGGCAATCAAAGAGCTGAACTTCTCTCTGGACGAAGCTGGAATTCAAAGGAAACTTCAACTCAACGAGTTGGAAGAATTGAGAACTGAGGCTTATGATAGTGCCAAGTTATATAAGCAGAAGATGAAGATGTTTCATGATAAGCGTATTCTGCGCAAATCCTTCACTCCTGGTCAGAAAGTCTTGCTGTATGACTCCCGATTACATCTTTTTCCAGGAAAACTGCGTTCCAGATGGAAGGGTCCGTACCTAGTACGCACAGTTTTTCCTCATGGAGCTGTAGAGCTGGAGGATGTCTCCAACAAGAACGTTTTCAAAGTCAACGGGCAGAGATTAAAGCCATTCCTTGAGCCATTCCCACCCGACATTGAAACAACCAACCTGGAGGACCCAGTCTATGTGGACTAAACTGGTCCACTCTTTCCCTAAATAACCAAAAAGTTTTCCAAATCTTTCCCTAAAAACCAAAATTTTTCGTTTTCCCATCAAAACCAAATGTTTCCCAACAAAACCAAATTTTTTTTCCAAAAAGTCCAATCCCATTAAAAACCAAAATTTTCTTGTAGATAATGTGTTAGTTAAATTTCCTTTTGTGTATATTTTGTGCTCATCCATTGTGACTCCTAATATGATGGATTTTTGCCTTGAATAACGGAGTTTTAATCGAGCCTCCGCCGTACAATCGGGTATTCTCTCTCCTTTTACTCTACTCAGCATGTTCCTCTTCATATATTGTTTTATTATTCTTTCCATATTTTGAAACATTGAGGACAATGTTTAGTTTAGGTTTGGGGGTATAGAGTAGATACCATGATAATATGCTACAATTGAAAACGAACTCCTTCTTTTTGAAAAAATTGAAAAATCAAAATAAAAAATTAAAAAAATTAAAAAAATGAAAAAACATAAAAAAATGGAGCTCATTTACCTTGAAATGTTGACTCTTGTGCAAATATGTAATTATTAGGAGTCTTAGTCTAGATATTTAGGCACCCTGATTCTAACACAATTCACATAGTGATAAGAAATTTGCACGCGCACGATCTACCAATACATGTATGGCCTCGATCTTCAAGGTGTTTGATAGGAAGTTACGATTTCCAATCACTTTAGAATACTGAACGAAACTTGACTAGCTTGTTCTTTGGTTGGTTGGGATAGAAGGTGGAGGTTACATTAAGAAAGACAACCATCGAATTTAACTGGGTGCATCAAAAAGGGCTACCTCTTGCAAAGTGTCATGTAATTTTTGTTTCCTTTTGTATATGTATCAAAAGTGTTTCCTTCCAAAAAAAAAAAAAGGAGAAAAAAATATCAGAAAAATACAAAAAAAAAAATCAAGTATTTATCAATTCCATCATCTCTTGTTCCAAAAATAAAAAGAGAGTAGTCAATGTAAATAAGAGTCATGTAAAGAGTCATTTTGTTGTTTCTTTGTAATAAGCAAGGAGGGTGTATGCCATTGATGTACAACGCGAGTAATTGTGAAATACCTCCAACTCATTCACAATTCTCGTAAAGTCCGGACAGCTAGCTAGATTTCGACCTCAGTTCTTAGCCTGAGAAACTATCTCTTGGTGATTAGTAGTCATAACTTCAGATCTTTCTTTACACATGTGTAGATACACTTTACACTCTTATCACATGTCTTTTTTTTGTTATCAGTGCTAGGATTGTGCCTTCGATAGCTAGATTGACATCTCCATTTTGCTGTGAGCTTAAACTGTTTTGCACATGTCACATTTGATGGAATATGAGCTTATATTTTGTCCTTAGGTTTTGTAGGCACACCTATGGTAAACCTTCACGAGACTTCAACTCGTCCACTAGGGACACTTAGTGGTTTAAAAGGCTTAGTGCATACGCTAAATGCATTCGAGAGACCAGCGACAGTGGTATAGTTAGGATTTCCTTAGTTTTGTTTTACTTGAGGACAAGTAAAATTCAGGTTTGGGGGTATTTGATGAGTGCCAAATATTGTATATATTTATCCCTTTTTGTTGGCATTTTAACTCATCTTTTATGCATTAATTCTACATTTTATCCCATATTCTGTATTTTCATTGTTTTCAAGAATAAATATTTTTATTAATTAATTTTGCATTTTTAGGTAATAAATAAAGTCTGGATGAGTGGCGAAGCGAAAAGAGCAGAAAAGTAGTGAAAAGCCGGGAGAAATCACGCAAGGAAGCCGCGAAGAATGGTGCGCACAACCTCATTTTCTACACACAAAAGCGCCTCCGTTCTCAGCCATCAGATCAGTTCTCAGAAACATCCGACGGTCGCTCCTTCATAGAGCATCAAAATCGGAAGTCTCTGCCAAGCACCACAGCGCTGAAATTCCAAGCCTTCAGATTAGATGGTAGTTGAATCCAGCGGTCACCTCATCACTGTGCATCAAATCCCGATGATTCCGCCCAACACTACAGCACCTAACCTAATCTAGCACCGTTGACTTCGTTGTGTTCCACAT
Source organism: Papaver somniferum (assembly GCF_003573695.1). Classification (NCBI taxonomy): domain Eukaryota; kingdom Viridiplantae; phylum Streptophyta; class Magnoliopsida; order Ranunculales; family Papaveraceae; genus Papaver; species Papaver somniferum. Next base: position 49,047,878 of record NC_039363.1, read on the forward strand.
CCAACGGTCGCTACAAACTGCTTCTCTCTTAGCCGTCCGATCTACCTACCATCTTCCCATCCATCGCTCCTTGTCGCAGATCATCGAACCTCGCTGAACCCGCCTAACACCTAAGTATCGAACACCCTATACCCCTAGCCAAACGCCCCCTAACCCAAAATCACTCGACCTCTTCTCCTCCATACCCTGTTGCAGAGAGCTGCTCTGCAACTCCATCACCTCCACCATGTCCTGCCACCACCAGAACACCACCTATGCCACTGCCGCTTCATCACCAAACACCATAGCCACCCTACATCAAAGACATCGAAACCCATCCATCCTATTAGCCTATTTCGCTAGTTTCACAAACCCTCTCAAATTTAGGGTTTTGAAATTAGGGAAATAGAGTTATAGGCATGACAGAGATGGAAGAAGAAGCAATAGAAGCATGGGAAGAGCAGGAGGAACAAGAAGAGAGCATGGGTCGTCGACGTGGGTGAAGAATTTTAGGTAAACCCTAACCCTAGTTTTCTCGGTTTTGGGAATTAGGGTTCGTCATTCCTTTTTTGTATAAATTGAGGGCTGGGTATTACTGTTGAGGTGTTCTTGGTTAGCCGAGATACCCCCTAATTGGGTCAATTTCAATTTCAATGTCCTGTTATGTTATGCTTTTTGCAATTCTATTTTTCACTGTTATGTTCATGTTCTTGTTATGTTAATGTTCATGTGATTCATCATGTTAGTTATGTTCTAATTTACTCTACTAGGATGTAGATGAAACCCTGAGTCTCAGCTATGTTATTCATGTGAATTGTATTACTCTTGAATGTTTAAAATTGTTAGGATAGTTTCACTTTCAGTGCATCAATGCTTTACTCTCACATTGTATGTCAGGCATCCAGTGTAGTTAGGATAAAACTGTGTTGATAGTGCTGCAGCTCATGCCTTAGAGACTGTGATGAATCCTTTGACTAGTTGTACTTAAATAGACAATTAGTGCTTTGGGTTGATATTTTAGCTGCAATTGAGACATCCATTGGTGAAACACCTTAGGTAAGTGGTAGAATTGACACATCTCCCTTATCTGTTACAAGGACAAGAGTAGTATGATTAGCTGAATATATATAGAGTGAGTTAGTGGTGGATTTGACATTCCTAGTATCTCTATTCTCAGTGTTAACATCTCTGTAATTGCATCTTTATTTTACTGTTGTAATCTCTGCCAACGTCTTTGTCGTATCGACACAAACCCCCCCTTTTGGTTACCCTCAATTTGAATCAGTAGTAGTTAAATTGTAGCTTCAATACACACCCAAGTCCTTGTGGTTCGACCCTGCTTGCCCTGTTCTATACACTAGACCCTGTGCACTTGCAGGTATAGTTTGTGACTCTTTTAGAGAGCCACCAAGTTTTTGGCGCCGCTGCCGGGGATTGGTGCTGTGTTTTTCTTGTTGTTTTGTTAGCTATTTTTGCATTTCACTGCATAGCATTTGCATCTGCATCTGCTTCACTTCATTTGCTGTTGGACCTGCTGTTTTGAACCTGTTTTTCCTCTGCTGGGACGCCACCAAGGAAAAGAACCAAAACCCAACTGGGTTTTTGCAACAATATCAGAGCAGCTGGGCTGTGCTAAAAAGGTAAGCCTAAACCCATTCAATTGAGAGAACCCAACCTGTGGGCTTCCAATTTTTTATTTGTGGGCTTGTAATAATTAACCCAATTTTTTGGGCTTTTTATTTTTCTATTTTGGGTTTGTAATAATTTATTTGTGGGCTTGTTGTTTAATTTGTGGGCTTGTATTTATTTTGTGTGGGCTTGTTTAAATTTTTCCATTGGACTTGTATTTTGGACTCTGGGTTTAAACCCAGCTGATAACCGATTGTGGGCCGCAGCCTTCCTTCCATTTCATTAGAGGCTTGCACAGTGGGCTTGCTCCCATTCAAAAAACCAAATTTTATTTTCTTAATTTTATTTTCTTTAAAAAAAAAAAAAAAAAAAAAAAAATTTGCTCCTAATTTCAAAAACCAAAACTTTTCTCCCATTCAAAAACCAAATTTTACTTGCTCCCATCTTAAACCAAATTTTTATTTTTACTCCCATTTTAAACCAAATTTTCAAATGTCTCCCACCAAAACCAAATTTTTCCCAAAAATCCAAACCCTTTAAAAACCAAATTCTGAGCTTTGTAACATAGTTACTTAGCTTTTGAGCCAATCATGTCTGGATATTGGTCTGCTCCTGGGGATGGAAATAAAACTCTTAGAGAACTTGCTTATGGGCATCTGCCACGTTATGAACCTTCCACGGACCATGATGTCAATAGTCATAGGAATTATTATGGACATTTTCAAAGTCCCGAGCCGCAATACATGAACCCTAATGACTACTCATACATGCATCATTCGCCACAACGTGAAAATGAACATTTTGCTAGTGCCTCACTCACCCAATCATCACTTATAGATCAAATAGAAGCTCGAATCACAGCTTTAGAAATGCAAGCACATGAGGAATCTGTCACATCTAATTTTCTTAGGCAACCTGAAATCTATGCATGTCCCGCATGTGGTAGTTTAGACCACCCTGTTGAGCATTGTCATATTTTGCATAATTTTAGGCAATCAAGAGAAAATCCAATGTATGAAATGCCCATGAATTGTGAGAATGGTAGTCATTGGGACCATAATCAATCCTTTGAGGGTTGCGATCAATATTTTGTAGACCCTAATGACCATGCATACATGTACCATTCACCACAATTTGAACATGAAGAATTTTGTACTCCCATGAATTTAGACTCCACCACAGAAGCTTTCAGACTTAGTGAGCAAAACTTCGATAGATCTACATCACGAATTCAGGCATATTTAGATCAGATTTTGCTTCACCTACAAAAGGAGGAAATTCATGAGGAAATGTATGTTGTCCCTAATGAAGTGTCTAGTCCCATTCATGTAAATGATGTTGAATATGAACCTAATTTAGAGGAACATGAATCGACTAACGACACCACCACTTTTAATGAGGACCAATATGCATGCTACCATGATGATGATTATGATGATTATGATGATGTGTTAGAAGAACATGAAAATATTGTGGAACTTGTTGGTTCAATAACATATGGCTTCTCGCCCTCGACCTTCATGAATGTTGTTTTTTCTAATACTCATTGTAATTCATATGATTTTGATATTGACATGGGATTCGTACAATTATTCTGTGAAGATGAACATGACATAGGAATAGTTGAATCTTCTGTAGACACTAATATGCATGAAAATATATTTGATGTGTCTGATTCTCTACCTAGGTCACATTGTGATATTTCTCCTGATTTGCCGATGCATGAGAATGAATCTGTTGATGATGTTGATGATTCTAAGTGTGAACTTGCCAATGTGAGTGATGATTGTGAGCATGATGTGACATGTGTAGATGAGTTAGAAGATTTTGATTTGATTGATAATGATATGCCTATTCTTCTACCTGAGTCACAATTTGGTGGCCTTCCACCCAACCTAGATTTGGTTTGTACCAATATTGTAAAACCAATTTTTCTGAAAATCCCTAACCTAGGCTTGGAACTGTGTGCTTCCCAAGTCCTCTTGGACTATTTTGCTTCTAAATATAATACATTTGAGGAACCACAGTTGGAATTAGCATGTTTGCCCGTCCCTAGCACAGTTCATTTCGAGCTAGACCTTTTGCATGATGAACCCCCGAAACTGCGCGATTTTGTTTTCAAAACTATATCTTCTGTAAAATCCAGGTTTGGGGGTACCTCATTTTGTTTCACAGTTTCACTTGCGTTTCTTTCCTGTTATATATGTGTGAAGCTGTTGAAATGTCTACACTTCGTCTTTTGGGTTGATCCTCAACTCTTTAGATTGTTAGTGTATGGTGAATTTTTTGTATATAATCCAGTAGATAAAATTTCTTAAAAACCCTTTTGTTCCTTTTGTATATATTTTGCTAATCCAATATGATCTCGGCTGAAATATGTTGGATTTTTGCCTTGAATAACGGAGTTTTAATTCTGCTTTCGCCGAAATCGGGTATTCTCTCTCCTTTTACTCTACTCAGCATGTCCTTTTCCATATGTTGCATTTTAATTCTTTCCATATTTTGAAACATTGAGGACAATGTTTAGTTTAGGTTTGGGGGTATAGAGTAGATACCACGATAATATGCTATAATTGAAAACAAAACTCCATCTTTTTGAAAAAAATTGAAAAATTCCAAAAAAATTAAAAAATTAGAAAAATCATAAAAATGGAGCTCATTTACCTTGAAATGTTGACTCTTGTGCAAATATGTATTATTATTAGGAGTCTTAGTCTAGATATTTAGGCACCCTGATTCTAGCACAATTCACATAGTGATAAGAAATTTGCACGCGCACGATCTACCAATACATGTATGGCCTCGATCTTCAAGGTGTTTGATAGGAAGTTACGATTGCCAATCACTTTAGAATACTGAACGAAACTTGACTAGCTTGTTCTTTGGTTGGTTGGGATAGAAGGTGGAGGTTACATTAAGAAAGACAACCATCGAATTTAACTGGGTGCATCAAAAAGGGCTACCTCTTGCAAAGTGTCATGTAATCTTTTGTTTCCTTTTGTATATGTATCAAAAGTGTTTCCTTGTTCAAAAAAAAAAAAAAAAAAAAAAAAAAAAAAAAAAAAAAAAAAAAAAAAAAAAAAAAAAAAAAAAAAAAAAAAAAAAAAAAAAAAAAAAAAAAAAAAAAAAAAAAAAAAAAAAAAAAAAAAAAAAAAAATTCAAGTATTTATCAATTCCATCATCTCTTGTTCCAAAAATAAAAGAGAATAGTAAATGTAAATAAGAGTCATGTAAAGAGTTCTTTTGTGTTTCGTTGTAATAAGCAAGGAGGGTGTATGCCATTGATGTACAACGCGAGCAATTGTGAAATACCTCCAACTCATTCACAATCCTCGTAAAGTCCGGACAGCTAGCTAGATTTCGACCTCAGTTCTTAGCCTGAGAAACTATCTCTTGGTGATTAGTAGTCATAACTTCAGATCTTTCTTTACACATGTGTAGATACACTTTACACTCTTATCACATGTCTTTTTTTGTTATCAGTGCTAGGATTGTGCCTTCGATAGCTAGATTGACATCTCCATTTTGCTGTGAGCTTAACTGTTTTGCACATGTCACGTTTGATGGAATCTGAGCTTATATTTTGTCCTTAGGTTTTGTAGGCACACCTCTGGTAAACCTTCACGAGACTTCAACTCGTCCACTAGGGACACTTAGTGGTTTAAAAGGCTTAGTGCATACGCTAAATGCATTCGAGAGACCAGCGACAGTGGTATAGTTAGGATTTCCTTAGTTTGTTTTTACTTGAGGACAAGTAAAATTCAGGTTTGGGGGTATTTGATGAGTGCCAAATATTGTATATATTTATCCCTTTTTGTTGGCATTTTAACTCATCTTTTATGCATTAATTCTACATTTTATCCCATATTCTGTATTTTCATTGTTTTCAAGAATAAATATTTTTATTAATTAATTTTGCATTTTTAGGTAATAAATAAAGTTCGGATGAGTCGTGGAGCGGAAAGAGCAGAAAAGTAGTGAAAAGCCGGGAGGAATTATGCAAGGAAGCCGCGAAGAATGGTGCGCACAACCTCATTTTCTACATACAAAAGCGCCTCCGTTCTCAGCCATCAGATCAGTTCTCGGGAGCATCCAACGGTCGCTCCTTCATAGAGCATCAAAATCGGAAGTCTCTGCCGAGCACCACAGCGCTGAAATTCCAAGCCTTCAGATTAGATGGTAGTTGAATCCAGCGGTCACCTCATCACTGTGCATCAAATCCTGATGGTTCCGCCCAACACTACAGCACCTAACCTAATCTAGCACCGTTGACTTCGTTGTGTTCCGCATCCAACGGTCGCTACAAACTGCTTCTCTCTTAGCCGTCCGATCTACCTACCATCGTCACATCCTACGGACCAGATCGCTGCTCATCAACTTCAGATAATCCCGCTTCACACCCTAGCACCAAACCCTATACTACCACCCAAACACTCCCTCCTTCCCAAAACTTCATCTCCTTCACCCGACAGTTGCAGAGCTCTGCAACTCCACCACCTCCCCTCTCTGCCGCTGTCGCTTCCTTCACCACCACCAGTTCCATCACTGCCACTACTATCTCTTCACCGACAACACCCCCATATCCCTAGCCTAGTTATTTTCCTCATCTCACAACCTCTGAAACCCTAGGTTTTGGGGTGAGTAAAATAACTCGAAATTAGGGGACAATAGGAGCAGAGGAAGAGCAGAAAGGACTAGAGGAGGCATGGGTCGAGCAAATTTTGGGAGTTTGTAAGTAAATTTTGTGTAATTTAAAAAAGCCCTAATTTTCTGATTTGGGGAAAAGGGGTGTAAACCCTAATTTGATAATTTGGGTATAAAAGGGAAGTGATGTGAGATGTAAAAACTGTTCTTGGACTAGCCAAGTTTCCACCCAATTTGGGTTAGCTTAATTTCAATGTAAATTGCACTGTTAGTTTTTGGATGCTCCTGTTAGTACTTGTCCTGTTTAGTGAGAGGTTATTATCATGTTCTAATTTAGTTTCTGAGGCAGAGATGAAACCCCTGATGAATGGAATCCCCTTGTGTGTTTACTTCTCCTCAATGAAAGTTTAATGCTAAGCATGCCTTAATTTCTGAATTTTGCCAAGTTGCTTTCACCTTGTATGTCAGGCATCCTAGGTAGTTTGGTTAACTCTTTGTCAAAATTCAAAGCTCTGTGTAAACTGTTATAGCTCAATCTGTGATTACTTGTGCTTTAGACAGACAAGTAATGCTAGGGAATTGACATGTTAGCTGAAATTGAGTCATCACAGTGGTTAGTGATTGTTTCACACATTCAAAGTGGTTTGAGGCTAGAACCTCTATAGCCATTTGATGAAAAAGAGGATAAGTTTATCAAACTAGGGAGTTAGATGCATCTAGGTGGTGGAATTTAAGCCTTAGTTTCTGTCACTCATCCACAAATCCATCTTCAACTGTTAGTCTTGTTTTCTGTCACTCATTTGCTTTAACTGCACTGCTGTGCATTTTATGCTGCATTGCCACATTTTCTGTTGCTGCTGTAGCTTCTTCAGCTGCTGCTGCACTGCTGTGCAATTTCTCTGCTACAGTTGCTGTTGCTGTTGCCTTTGTCTTGCAGCTGCTGCTGCTGCATTTCTGCTTCCCCTGTTGCCAAACTGCTGCAGCTCCTGCTCCTGCTGCTGCCTTCCTTTTGCTGCCTGCTGCTGCTGCTCCAAGGCCCATAGTCCACAGTTCCTGCAGCCCAAAGCTCACTTCATTCTTGAGCCCAATTCAAGCCCAGTTAAGCCCAAGACCTAGTTCATCAACAAAGCCCAGATCACACTTCAGACTGAAGCCCAATTCAGTCATCTGTGGGCTTAACCAAAGCTCATTTGTTAAAGAACAAACCCCAAACCCATTAAGACCCAAACCAGTTTAACTGAGGGCTTATTCCATAAAGCCTAAACTCAAAGGCCAAAGCCCATTTGCACTTTAGAGATAACTGAGCCCAAGCTCAGTTCATTTTATTTTTAACAAATCCACTAAGCCCAATTCCTTCAAAGAGTATTCAAACCCAACAGTACATTAAGCCCAACACTTCCAAAGGGCTTCCAAGCCCAAAGCAAATTAGAAACCCAATTAGCTAAAACACTTCCGAAACACACCCGATCTCTGTGGATCGACCCGTACTTGCACGAGCTACAACTGACGACCGTGCACTTGCGGTATTACTGTAGGCCCGTTTTTCATCGCATAATTTTATACACATCTCCGGACCTGCCAAGTTTTTGGCGCCGCTGCCGGGGATTGGTGCTGTGTTTTATCTGTGTTTTTCTTAGCTATTTTGCATTTCATTTCATAGCATTTGCATCTGCATCTGCTTCATTTCATTTGCTATTGGACCTGCTGATTCTGAACCTGTTTTTCCTCTGCTGGGACGCCACCAAGGAAAAGAACCAAAACCCAACTGGGTTTTTGCAACAATATCAGAGCAGCTGGGCTGTGCTAAAAAGGTAAGCCTAAACCCATTTCATTGAGAGAACCCAACCTGTGGGCTTCCAATTTTTTATTTGTGGGCTTGTAATAATTAACCCAATTTTTTGGGCTTTTTATTTTTCTATTTTGGGTTTGTAATAATTTATGTGTGGGCTTGTTGTTTAATTTGTGGGCTTGTATTTATTTTGTGTGGGCTTGTTTAAATTTTTCCATTGGACTTGTATTTTGGACTCTGGGTTTAAACCCAGCTGATAACCGATTGTGGGCCGCAGCCTTCCTTCCATTTCATTAGAGGCTTGCACAGTGGGCTTGCTCCCATTCAAAAACCAAATTTTATTTTTTTTAATTTTATTTTTCTTTAAAAAAAAAAAAAAAAATATTTCTACTTTGCTCCCAATTTTAAAACCAAATTTTTACTTGCTCCCATCTTAAACCAAATTTTTATTTTTACTCCTATTTTAAACCAAATTTTCAAATGTCTCCCACCAAAACCAAATTTTTCCCAAAAATCCAAACCCTTTAAAAACCAAATTCTGAGCTTTGTAACATAGTTACTTAGCTTTTGAGCCAATCATGTCTGGATATTGGTCTGCTCCTGGGGATGGAAATAAAACTCTTAGAGAACTTGCTTATGGGCATATGCCACGTTATGAACCTTCCACGGACCATGATGTCAATAGTCATAGGAATTATTATGGACATTTTCAAAGTCCCGAGCCGCAATACATGAACCCTAATGACTATTCATACATGCATCATTCGCCACAACGTGAAAATGAACATTTTGCTAGTGCCTCACTCACACAATCATCACTTATGGATCAAATAGAAGCTCGAATCACAGCTTTAGAAATGCAATCACATGAGGAATCTGTCACATCTAATTTTCTTAGGCAACCTGAAATCTATGCATGTCCCGCATGTGGTAGTTTAGACCACCCTGCTGAGAATTGTCATATTTTGCATAATTTTAGGCAATCTAGAGAAAATCCAAGGTATGAAATGCCCATAAATTGTGAGAATGGTAGTCATTGGGACCATAATCAATCCTTTGAGGGTTGCGATCAATATTTTGTAAACCCTAATGACCATGCACGCATGTACCACTCACCACAATTTGAACATGAAGAATTTTGTACTCCCATGAATTTAGACTCCACCACAGAAGCTTTAAGACTCAGTAAGCAAAACTTTGATAGATCTACATCACGAATTCATGCATATTTAGATCAGATTTTGCTTCACCTACAAAAGGAGGAAATTCATGAGGAAATGTATGGTGTCCCTAATGAAGTGTCTAGTCCCATTCATGTAAATGATGTTGAATATGAACCTAATTTAGAGGAACATGAATCGACTAATGACACCACCACTGTTAATGAGGACCAATATGCATGCTACCATAATGATGATTATGATGATATGTTAAAAGAACATGAAAATATTGTGGAACCTGTTGGTTCAATAACATATGGCTTCTCGCCCTCGACCTTCATGAATGTTGTTTTTTCTAATACTCATTGTAATTCATATGATTTTGATATTGACATGGGATTCGTACAATTATTCTGTGAAGATGAGCATGACATAGGAATAGTTGAATCTTCTGTAGACACTAATGCTAATATGCATGAAAATATATTTGATGTGTCTGATTCTCTACCTAAGTCACATTGTGATATTTCTCCTGATTTTCCGATGCATGAGAATAAATTTGTTGATGATGTTGATGACTCTGATTGTGATCTTGCCAATCTATTTGATGATTGTGAGCATGTTGTGACACGTGTAGAATACTTAGGATATGTTGATGTGATTAGTAATGATGTGCCTATCGTCCTACATAAGTCACAATCTGATGGCCTTCCACCCAACCTAGATTTGGTTTGTACCGATATTGTCAAACCAATTTTTCTGAAAATTCCTAATCTAGGATTGGAACTGTATGCTTCCCAAGTCCTTTTGGACTATTTTGCATCTAAGTATAATATCTTTGAGGAGCCACAGTTGGAATTAGCATTTTTTCTCGTCCCTAGCAAAGTTCATTTCGAGCTAGACCTTGTGCATGATGAACCTCCAAAACTGCGAGATTTTGTTTCCAAAATTTTATCCGTTGAAAAATCCAGGTTTGGGGGTAGCTCATTTTGTTTCACAGTTTCACTTGCGTTTCTTTCCTGTTATATTTGTGTGAAGCTGTTGAAACCTCTACACTTTGTCTTTTGGGTTGATCCTCAACTCTTTAGATTGTTAGTGTATGGTGAATTTTTGTATATAATCCAGTAGATAAAATTTCTTAAAACCCTTTTGTTCCTTTTGTATATATTTTGCTAATCCAATATGATCTCGGCTGACATATGTTGGATTCTTTCCTTGAATAACGGAGTTCTAATATTGCTTTCGCCGAAATCGGGTATTCTCTTTCCTTTTTCTCTACTCAACATGATCCTCTTCATATGTTGTATTATAATTTTGTTCATATTTTGAAACATTGAGGACAATGTTTAGTTTAGGTTTGGGGGTATGGAATGGATACCATGATAATATGCTATAATTGAAAACGAACTCCTTCTTCTTTTGAAAAAATCGAAAAAATTCAAAAAAATTAAAAAATGAAAAATCATAAAAATGGAGCTCATTTACCTTGAAATGTTGACTCTTGTGCAAATATGTAATTATTAGGAGTCTTAGTCTAGATATTTAGGCACCCTGATTCTAGCACAATTCACATAGTGATAAGAAATTTGCACGCGCACGATCTACCAATACATGTATGGCCTCGATCTTCAAGGTGTTTGATAGGAAGTTACGATTGCCAATCACTTTAGAATACTGAACGAAACTTGACTAGCTTGTTCTTTGGTTGGTTGGGATAGAAGGTGGAGGTTACATTAAGAAAGACAACCATCGAATTTAACTGGGTGCATCAAAAAGGGCTACCTCTTGCAAAGTGTCATGTAATCTTTTGTTTCCTTTTGTATATGTATCAAAAGTGTCTCCTTCAAAAAATAATATATATATATATATATATATATCAGAAAAATACAAAAAAATCAAGTACTTATCAATTCCATCATCTCTTGTTCCAAAAATAAAATGAGAATAGTCAATGTAAATAAGAGTCATGTAAAGAGTCATCTTTTGTTGTTTCATTGTAATAAGCAAGGAGGGTGTATGCCATTGATGTACAACGCGAGTAATTGTGAAATACCTCCAACTCATTCACAATTCTCGTAAAGTCCGGACAGCTAGCTAGATTTCGACCTCAGTTCTTAGCCTGAGAAACTATCTCTTGGTGATTAGTAGTCATAACTTCAGATCTTTCTTTACACATGTGTAGATACACTTTACACTCTTATCACATGTCTTTTTTTGTTATCAGTGCTAGGATTGTGCCTTCGATAGCTAGATTGACATCTCCATTTTGCTGTGAGCTTAAACTGTTTTGCACATGTCACGTTTGATGGAATCTGAGATTATATTTTGTCCTTAGGTTTTGTAGGCACACCTCTGGTAAACCTTCACGAGACTTCAACTCGTCCACTAGGGACACTTAGTGGTTTAAAAGGCTTAGTGCATACGCTAAATGCATTCGAGAGACCAGCGACAGTGGTATAGTTAGGATTTCCTTAGTTTGTTTTTACTTGAGGACAAGTAAAATTCAGGTTTGGGGGTATTTGATGAGTGCCAAATATTGTATATATTTTATCCCTTTTTGTTGGCATTTATTCATCTTTTGTGCATTAATTCTACATTTTATCCCATATTCTGTATTTTCATTGTTTTCAAGAATAAATATTTTTCTTACTTAATTTTGCATTTTTAGGTAATAAATAAAGTCTGGATGAATTGCGGAGCGGAATAGAGCAGAAAAGTAGTGAAAAGCCGGGAGGAATTACGCAAGGAAGCCGCAAAGAATGGAGCGCACGTCCAAAAAGCTGGAAATGGGCTCAAGAAGGAAGAATTGTTCTTAAAGAAGATATGGGCTTGGCATACCCAAGGCCCAAAACCCTTACCCAAACCCATTTTCTATATCCATACCCGCCTCCATTCTCAGCCGTTAGATTGGATCCATCTCATCATCCAATGGTCGCTTCTTCATCGTGCATCAAAATCTGAAGTCCCTGCAAAACACTACAACACCTAACTCCATCTGGTGTCGTTAATTTTGTTGTATTGTATAATCCAACGGTCGCTACAGGATCCACTTCATCTCACCGTCAGATTGATCTTTCATCTCCATATCCCACGGTCGAGATTCGCCAAACATCTAACTCGATGATCCCGCTACACACCATAGCGACCGAACCCTACACCCATTAGCCAAACACACCCTTCTCCCAAATCCATCGAATCCATCTTCTTCCCCTCTTCTGCAACAGTGACCCTTCCCCCAAATCACTCCACCATCTTCTCCCCCCCAAATCATTCAACCATCACCATTCGAGCCATCATTCCCCTACTCCTCTAGCTTTCTATAACATCAATTCCTCGATCTTTTCCTCTCACAGGAACCCTAGAAGAGAAATTGATGAAATAGATGAGCTAGAAAAGCAATTAGGGCATGGGAAGAACAAGAGAAGCATCAGGAGAAGGATTGGAGGCATGGGTCGACATCCACCAGTGTCAACAATGATTAGGTAAAAATTTTAATAATTTTTATAAGAACCCTAATTTTTCTGATTTGGGAATTTTTTGGGGAAATCAATTGTACGTCTAATTGAAGCATGGGTTAGTCCAATTAGGGTTGTTATCATAGTTAGGTAGGATTTTATTTGATTTATTTTGTATTTTCACCAAACCCTAATTGGACTGATGTAGTCCTGATTTTTGGGGATTTTGTTGTTGGGTATAAATAGGTGTAAGGGTTGTGAATTAGAGGGGGATGATCTCTGGACTAGCCAGAAAAACATTTGTTCTGTTTTATGTCACAATTCCAAATTTCAGTTCATCTATGCAGTTAACAGTGAAAGTTGTGATGTTTTGATTTTTATCTTGAATGTTGATTATTGTGTTTCATTTATCATATATTATGAATGTTATTGTTGTTATCATGTGTAGTATGAGCTAATTAGCAACAAGCTAAGGCTGTGATGAAGCCTTGGTGCACTGTCAAATGGTAAATTGCTAGGATAGGATGCCATATGCTTGTTTTTCTTGTGCATTGGGAAGAAAGCAGTGCTATGATTGCTTGTGATTGATTGTGCTGTCAAAAGACAGTCAATACTAGGGGTATTTCTGTTAGCAAGCTGTTTTTCTTTCCTTTCTATTGTATGCATAGGACTCAACTCAACCTAGAAATATGCTATTTGATTAGGACACCAGGTGGAATCTAAGCCTTAGTTTAGCCACAATTCCTTTCTTCAGTTACATTCCTTTATTCACTGCTTAGTTATTCACTGCTTTTATTCACTGTTTTGTTTCACTGCTTAGTTACATTCCTTTACTGTTTTGCTTAGTTCTTGCATTTTGAAGCCTATTGTGCACTGAAATCAGTGCACAATCTCACCCCTGCCCTTGGCTTACAGCCTTGGTTCCTTGCTGTTGTTATTTTATATCATCTGCCATCTAATCCTTGCTATTTTGCCATCTTGTGTTAACTGCTTTCTTGTGTTAACTGTTTTAGTTCTTTGTATCTGCCTTCATCCATCACTGCTCACTGCCATAGTGCTTTGCACCCATTGATAGCTTAGGAAAACTTCTTTTAAGCACTCCTACTCCCTGTGGACTGATCCCTTTCTTATCCCTATATTATAAACTTGGCCTTGTATACTTGCAAGTTTTTGTGTGTTTTCCATTGCCACACCAACTTACCTGGGGGTGAGTCAGATCAGAGGAGCATGGGTTTGGGACAGTGAAATTTATTTCTTCATATTCGACACGTACAAAAGAGGCGCAAGGGGGTCTAGTTAAACCAACTTCTAACAAGTAAACAAAGACACCAAGACACCGACAGTGTTTGAAAACCAGGAACAATTGCAAAAATCGCTCGAGAGGTTGTACACAACGAAAAAGAGATCCTAAATTATCGACCATTAAACAAAATAAGCCCTTAAAAGATAAGTCATAAGAGAGTAAAGAGATACATAGAGGATTCCTACAGATGTTTAAATAAATCCAAGTCAAGATGAACGTTGATAATGCTTAATCTATATAATCAAGTCCATAACAAATTATCAAAATCATTAAATCACAGAATGCCAAATAAACACAACAAGGTGTAATACAGTTTGAAGAAAAACAGGGGGATAAATAGGGTTCAAACAGGACAGTGGCAGGGATTGGTTATAGAATCTAAACTAGAGTTTCAAAACAAACTGCATAATAACAAGCATAACAAGCAGAACATCATACTGACAACTTCGAAGGAAGTTACACAATTTTAAATTATAGATAAGACTCACATAATTCCTTTTGGCTACTACCATTATTCAAAAGAAATTACACAATTTTGAAAACAACTCAAATATTTCATTTGGCTATTACCATCATTCAAAAGAAATTATATAATCCTAAACTAGTTTTCCATAGCAACATGCATAACACCGAGCTAAGATCATCATCACGATTCAGATAAATTACACAACTCTAGATTATACATAAGAACTCACATGATTTATATTTGATCCCTACCACAATTTTAAAAGAAATTACAGATTCTTGCATTAATTCAAACATGACTACAAAATTAAGAATACTTCATTTCATGGAAGATAAACACAAGAAAGGGAGAAAGTAAACAAATCCTAATAGCACATCAACAACAATCTCAAATTAAGAGATAGAGACAAAGAAGGGACCTGCGAATCTTAATTTGGAGCACTAGTATTCGATAATTAAATAGATGAAGAAACTGACCGAACAAAAGATGGGATGAAAGTATCACAAAATACCGAAGGTCCAGACAACAACAATCAAAACATATAGAACATTAATCAATCTAATTAACAATGAAAACCGATTGAGACCTCTAAACATCGAACCAATTAGGAGACCGAAAATTGCTAGCCCTATATCTAAAATATATAGAAAATTACCGAAGCATATAGGTTGAAAATCTTAGCAAACAATTTAGTATCACGATTAAACATCAAAACTTGTATAAGGATAGGATTAGAGACAAACCTCAGCAGACTTTCCTAAGATTTGGACAACCGAAACAGATAATAGGAAACAAAGTTGAAAGAAAAATTTTGCCCCCTTAATCATCCTCTTATACCTTAATCAGATTCCACGTTTACATCCCCGTACTCATGATCTATCCTTTCCCCCAAGCGGTCCTAAGGTTTAGTTGGAGAAGAAAATTGTCGCCATGAGATCTCCCTTGAGCGAAGAGAGAGAAAAGTCCGCCCTTGATAATACATATAAGGAGGTGGCATAATTATTAAAACAAAGGGCGATGACCATTGAAGAATATGAATAGCACATTAAGGAAAATGAGTCTGAACAAAATCCTGTGATACTGAGCCTGAGAACCCAGAAATTTTTCCAAATGAAGAAACTGATCGGGATCCCGAGAATACGAAAAACACTAAGATGCTAAAAACCAACCTATAATCACTAATGACAATGATCCTTCCCTGAAAACCAACATGATGGATGCTAATGGATCTAACTTGACCTGCAATGATGGTAATACTGGAAAAATGTGGATTCAGATCATATCGAAGGAATTGAAATGGATGTTAATGAAAATCATGTGACGAGCACAAATGAGTCTACTCGTATAAACCAAGCAATCCCTACAACCTTGGTAATCCTTTATTACAAAACTCATTTAATTTTTTAATTAAATTTCTTTCATTTTTTTCCTTCTAAGTTTTATCATCTTAATTATTCTCTCCCCCACTCTTACCTTCTCAATACCTAGTTTTAATTTCAGCATGAAAATTCTTAGATGAAATTATCAAGGGTTTGATGGAAAGGACACTAGAGACCATCTTAGATATCTCAATCATTTACATGCCCATGACATCATATTTTTATCTGAAAGAAAAATGAATGATAATAGAATTGAAAAGCTTACCAAATTTCTTCAGGTGCCTAATTGCTCTTATGTCTCGTCTATTGGGCTTGCGGGTGGTATCATCCTTTTATGGAAAGATGGTTTTGAAATGGATATCCTTAACTCATCCAATAATATGTTTCATATCCCAGTTAAGAATGATCCTGCTAAGGGAGATTGGTTTTTCTCCCGTATCTATGGCACTTCTTATAGAAATAATCAAGCTGCTCAATGGAATTATATTAAAGATCTTAGTAGTTCTGTCAATATCGCTGGGTTGTTTTTGGTGATCTCAATATCACTATTGACCCTGAAGAGAGGCTTAATCAGGATGTAGGTACTAATATCCCCCTGTCATTATTAATATAGTTAATGAGTTTGATTTATCTAATTTGGGTTTCAATAGAAACCCCTGCACTTGGTCTTGCAATAATCATGGAACCGGTAGAATTAAATCCAGACTAGACAGGGCTTTAGTAAGTAGCTTATGGTCGCTATCTTTTCCTGAGACAACTCTTCACCACTGAAACCAAAATGGTTCATACCATACACCCATTATATTAACCCTCGATAATAATGTGGGCTCTAAAGGTAGAAATTGAAAGTTTTTCGAATTCTGGCTAACTAATTCTTCTTGCAGTGAAAATACTAAGAATTCTTGGCAGTCTAACTTATTTGGTTATGCAACATACGTTTTTGATAAAAAGAACTCACTAATACGAAGAAATAGTTGTCCATTTGGAACCAAAATGTTTTTGGCCATATCTAGAATATCATCTCTACTATCCATAAAGATCTCCACAAAGTTCAGCAACAAGATAGGGGTGGTAATAATCACAATAAGGTTCTAAAAATTGAAGTTGATATTGAAAAGTGGAACGAGTTAGAAACGAGGTATTGGAAGGAAAAGGTTGGCGATCATTTTTCAAAAGCTATGATGGAAACACAAAGTATTTTCACATAAAATCTAACATGAGGAAAGCAAGGACCAAAATAATTCTCTTCTAGCACCAGATAAGACTTGGTGTCAAGACAGAGAGAGTCTTGAAAATATTCTGAGGAATCACTTTCACAATATCAGTTCTACTTCTAGGCCATCTGATAACACTTATTTCTTAAGTCATATTCCTTTAATTATCACATCTGAAGAAAATGAACAACTTACTAGAATTCTAGATGAAGAAGAAATCCAAGATGTTATCAAGCCCATGGAAGCTTGGACCTCACTGGATCTGGATGGTTTTCCACCCGGATTTTACCAAACTCAATGGAAAATAGTTAAGATGTATGTGAAATGGTTCATGGTTTCTTCCATACATGATAAATTCTTAAAAAGCTCAACAAGACGAGATTTAGTCTCATTCCTAAGTCTAAAACCTCACACAAGCCAGAAGATTACAAACCTATAGCTCTCTGCAATGCCTCATATAAGATGATTTCCAAGATCTTACAAAGAAGAATGAAGCCTCTCATTGAAAGATTAATTTGTCCCTTGCAAGCTGCATAACTGCCTGGTAGACTAATATATGAATATATCATGATGGTTCAAGAAATTTTGCATACTATGAAGAGAACTGAAGCCAAAGAAGGAATCTTTGCCTTGAAAATGGATATGTCCAAGACATTTGATAGGTTGGAATGGTCTTTCCTGATTCCATGAAGAAATTTGGGTTTTGCGATAAATAGTGTCAGCTTATCCACCAATGTATCATCACTACACAAGTATAGGTAATGTTAAATGGATCTCCCTATCAACCTACCTTTTAATCCAAGTAGAGGGATTAGACAGCGTGATCCATCATCACCTTATCTATTTATTCAGGCAATGAAGTCCTTTTTATAGAAAATTGACTTTATGTGAAGATACTAAACAATTAACAGGCTTAAATTTTGGTAAAACTGCTCCCAGAATCAATCATCTACTCTTCGCATATGATAGTTTATTGTTTTGCAAGGGTAATAAAACTCAGGCTTTGAAACTCTTAGAGGTGATTGGAGAATTTAGCACTTGCTCAGGACAGATGATCAATTTCAGGAAGTCATCTGTGTATTTTAGTAAAAAAAATGAACCCATGCGTTGGTAATGAACTTGCTGGAATTCTTAAAGTAAGTCAGATGAATCTTAATGAGAAATACTTAGGACTATCTTTCCTCATTGGAATAAATAAAAGAGTTCATTTTTATACAATATGAAGACCAATCTTGATGTTTGGAAGAAGATAAATTTCCAGATACTACTATTTCCAGCATAAACTCTGCTCAATCCAGCTTCTGGAAATTAAAGAAGAATAACAAAGGTTTGTATCTTATTTCCATGAATAACCTTTGCAGACAAAAGCATGATGGAGGAATTGGATTCAGAGATGTGCATCTGTTCAATAGAGCTTTACTTGCAAAATGTGTTTGGAGGTTGTGCACTAGATATGATGATGTTTGGGCCAAAGATATTGGAGAAAAATACTTCAGTAATAGATTTTTTCAACATTGAAGAATAACAAGACTCTTCATGGATTTGAAAAGCATTAATTCTGAGACAAAGTTTGTTGAAGAACACAAATGTTGGCATTTGGGAAATGGATAAAGAATTCGGACTTGGTATGATAGATGGATCCCTGAACTACATCAACCTCCTACTTTTATTCTAAACTCCAGCATCTCCCATCAGTTCGCTCATATAAAAGATCTCTTCAAATCTTCTGGTACCGGATGGGATATACATCTTTTTCAGCAACTTTTCTCTCGTGAAGTAGTAAGTCTCATCATCAGAATTTCCATTCGTCCAAAATAGAATGACATATTAGTATGGAAATTGGAGAAGAATGAGTCTTTTTCTGTTAGATCTACCTACCAGAAAATATATGAGGACAACTACAATTATGCTCCTACAGACCCTGCTATGAGGATAATATGTATCAAACTTTAGAAATTACCTGTCCTGCCAAGAGTCCTACATTTCTTATGGAAGTGTCTTTCTAATACTCTAGCTACTAGAGGTAAGATCTCCAAGACTATCATAGGTTTAGAACCAACCCGTTTCATGGGATGCAGTACAACTGAAATATCTACTCATATCATCATGCATTGTGATTTTGCAAGAGCGTCATGGTTAGCATTAGTTGGGTGTAATTGTGATATTCCTAGAGATCATAATAAATGGATTATGGAATGGTTTAGGGAAGGCATAGATAGGCTTATAACACACGACGAGATTGCTAAAAGAACCACCATTGCTTGGAGTCTATGGTAAGAGAGATGCGAGGTGGTGTTCCAGCAAAAAGCTATCAACATTCATGGCTTTATTGCTAGAACCAAAGCTACTTTAACCTCTTTATCTCAAGCTACTATTAATACTATCACTATCTTTCCACCTAATAGTCATAGCAGGATAAGTATAAAAACCTTGACTCGGACTCCTCCTATTGCAGATTTCCTTACGATTAACTGTGATGAATCTTTTTATGAATTTTCTAAGTATGGTGGCATAAGATCGATAATCTGTAATTTTACAGGTGAACCAAAAGCATCAAGGGGCTCACACATTAATGATCCAGTGAACGTATAACATGCTGAGTGTTTAGCTTTGAAAGCATCAGTACAATGGGAAAACCGTATTAACCTTGTCAACCTGAATTGAGTTATACTCTCAACTAATAGTGGATGCAGTCACGAAAAGAAGAATCAACACAACATGGAAAATCTAGTATCACATTGCTGAAATTATTTATGTTTTTAATCAAAATACGTCTTGGAAATGTTATTATGTTCCAAAGAATAAAAATAAAATAATGGATATTCTATCCAAAGTTGCTAGAGTAGAAAAACTTACGAGAGAATGGAATTATTATATGCCAAATTGTATATCAGTCAATTAATGGCTGAACAACACAATGTATCTAGTCCATCTATCTAATCTACTTCTTTTTTTTTCCTCGTAAAAAAAAAGTTCGGTAATTGTATCTATGATACACCATTACGTCTTCATTCCAGGTTTGAATGTTTTGATAAGTTAAAATCGCCCATAGGCTATGATCTATATGGTTATGTCTGATTTCATACTTATTAAAAGAGAGAGAAAGAGAGAGAGAGAGTTTTTCTGGCCAAATTACATCTACTCTCATAATTAAACTGAAATCCTGGGCTATAAAGTTTATATCAAATTTTTTAGAGTTTCCAAAGTCTTCATTAAGCATGTATCTTTGTCTGCGCGCTTCTGCATACATTCCTATCAGCAACACCAGAGTTAGTTCTGAATCACTCCTGAAAGATAATTTGCGGCCACTCCAACATGTTGTCCATTGGAAAGCTACTTCTACTCCAGCCCTTTTTAACTCCTCTCTGGTTGTATAGTTGGCATTGAGACCGCTAGATTCTCTAAATGTACTTGTATGATCAATTAAAGTCAGTCCAATTCTATCTTTTGATGTAAAGTCCATCATAGTCAACGCAATGTTAATTTTAAGCGTCGTGATTCTTTTTTCTCCCTCCTCCAGGTAGGTAGTAATCTGTAGGACTTCATCATTTTTAGGGTTGTAATATAGATCCTCCATTATGTTGTGCCCTAGTTTGTTTCCAGTATTATAACTATTTATATATTCTATTATATTGTTAGCAGTTATAGCACTTTTTTGCCTTTTATTTTTCAAAACAATATTACACCTTGCTTCCCAGATGAACCAGCCAATCTATGTTGTATCCTCCAATTTCTGGGATTGTGAAACAGTTGGTTAACCAAGCATGGAAAGTTACAGTTCCATTTCTAATTAAATTCATCTCAAATTTAAAGTGCAACCATACCTGAGAGGCGTAGTTACAACGCAAGAACAAATTAGTTATAGTTTCTGATTTCTCGTTACGAAGTTTAAATGTAGTATCTATGTCAGGAATAATGACTATCATTCTCATACTATTAGGGAGTATAGAGTGAGCTACCTTCCATATGAAGTTATTAACAGCTGGAGTGGTTTTCATCTTCCATATTTTACTCCATTTAGTATCTTCATTCCCATTCGAGTTTATATGGTTGTAAAGAGATTTCACAGAAAGCATACCTTTCTTGTTTGGGATCCATCTTGGCGTGTCCATCTTGTCTTCTACCGGTAGTCTGGTATCCTGAATTTCTTTATTTTTTCAAGTGTTTGATTATTAAAGCAATTGACCAGTTTATCCAGATCCCAAGTTTTGTGTTCAGTTATCAGATCACTAACTTTTTGAAGTTCCTCTTAATTTGTATGAGGTCTCAGAAGTGGTATTTCAGTTTTCGGGATCCAAAAATCATCCCAAATGTCAATGTTTCTATCATTTTCTAATTCCCAGAAGTAACACTTCTTTAATTGGTCAATACTCGTTAACATTCCTTTCCATATCCAACTATCGTTTCTGTTTGGTTTGCTATTTATGTGAAGAATGTCATACATTGGGTAGTATTCAACTTTCATAATAGTAGCACAAAGAGATTTAGTATACTGATTTAGGTTCCATCCCATCCTGGTTATCATTGCTAGATTAAATTTTTTTACATTTTTTAAACCTAAGACTCATTCTTCAAGACTTTTACAAATAGAAGTCTAATTTTCAGAAGACATAACATTTTATCATGACACTTTTCTCAACATTATTTAAATGGATACATTTCCAACCTAGCATTCTACTTCTCAACTTTTCAACTAGTGGTTCAAAACATTGTACCTTAGATTTCATGAAGTGTGGAGCACCTAAATATTTGTCGGTTAGAGGAATAATTATGACACCTAGAATCTCTTTGACCATTCTTTGAATACTAGTTTTTGTTTTAGTATTAAAAAACATTCCTGATTTACTAAAATTAATTAGTTGCCTCGAAGCAGATCCAAAGTCTTTAAACGGTTTAACTAGATTTTAACAAGTTTTCTCGTTTACTTCACAAAAAAATAAAAAATTATCGACGAAAAGTAAATGGCTTGACGAAGGAGCCCGGTGAACAAGTTTTATATCTTCGATCAGATCTGAGTTTTCAACAAGCAAAATGGTTGGTGAGAAATTTACCCATGCCTCGACACTTGCTTTTCGCACCCAAAATATTTCCACACTTCTAAAATACCACATGGCGGCTGAACAAAACTGCCTGAATCAGCGAACTGCAATAGATCCAAATATGTTTCGATAGAAACAAATGAAGTGGATGATTTACTAGCTAAAGATGCTAAATCCATCCAGAACCTTGTTATTTGGTCGCATGAACTCCCTAGTTGGATTTAATATCTGATAAAAGATAAACCAGTTGGAAGTCACTGATTCTTAATTCAATTCTGTTTTCCTATAAATAAAAGATAAAAAATCGATCCAATCCATATGACAGCTACACCTGATCCACCTATCACTGAACTAGATGTGGACAAACTTTTTAAATCCACCATTTTAGTGGATTGCACGCAGGTGACATGTATGAAACCTGTTTACGCGCCCACCAACGGATGTTAAATTAATCAAGTATTTATCTAACTATGTACTTATTGTACGTCATATGACTACCATTAATTTACTTTTTGATGGTAACCCATTTTTTATCATTGAGATTACCATATTATTTGTACTCCATAAATTAAGTAAAACCCTTGATTATTGTAATCCAACTTATATCTAGATTCAATCCTTACGCAATAAGAAATTGTGGTATGCATGATTAATTTCAAAAAAAATTCTATCAGCCGCGCATCTCTAATTTCAAGGTTTTGAATCTTTTTAAACAATTGTTCTCTAGTTGAAAGGTCCATATTTTTTCAACGACTAAATTAGTTAAAGTATATTATTCAATTGACAAATCTTTAATTAACTATAGATTGAGGTAGTTTTTGCATATGATATGTTCGAAAGACGATCAAAAAAGAAAGAACAATATAATGTTTTTTCTCTCAATAGAAACTACAAAGAATAAGAAATCGACTGATACAATATGATGATGGAACTGTGAAATTCATCGATTCGGTATCAATAATTAATTTAATCAATTAATTTACATATGGTACGTTATGATATGTATGCTTTTGTTCTTCATTTGTTATTTTGAGACTTTTTCAAATTCGTCAATCTACTGCATTTAATCCGCCCATCTGTCCTCCAGCAGATATCATGTCCGCCAAATGATGGATTGGACGTTGGTAATTTTTTTGAATCCGCCATATAAATGGGCTAGGCGCAAATGACACCAAATCCGCTCCCAATCTATTATTGCTCACTGCTACTTCATAGGGTTTAGGGGAAAATATTTTAAATCATATTTCTTCATCGGAACAAACTAATCAGACTTGTTTTTGGATATACTGGTCCAATGAAAAAGTGTTACCATTAAGGGCATCCACAATCATGGACTTCATATGGTATAAATACATAATGGTGCAGCAATGGATAGAGTAATACATGGTATTTATACTATTTGAGTTTAGCAATTTCTAAATTTAGCATCCAAAAACCTGGCGTAATATTTCTAACAATAAAAAAATTATGATGTTGTGTAAAATTAAGCGCCATGTATACATCAAAAGTGTATGGTCTAGTTTTAAACTCTTCTAAAATCGGGCACAGATTTAACTACTCATACAGTTGGAAAGGTGTTTAAAACTGTCAGAGCACTGCTCGGTCGAACTCGCAAGTGTTGTTATCTCAAGCTTGTTTGTCAAGTTTAGTTGCCAAAAGTATAAGTCTTGATTTCTAGTCTACTTATAGCTAAGTCTCGGACTAGGATAGAAAGTGTAGTTGAGCTCTAGACTCCACGGCATTCATCATACAAAGACGAAGAACTACTCAAGGAACTGGTGGAACTTTATCGACTAAAAGTTATGTGGAGACTTGAACTTATATATCACTCAAAAGTCTATCTACTCTATATTCTATCTTGAGACAAGAGTCGTATTGCTATATAGACTTCGATTATACACATTTGCTATTTCCAGCCGAGTTTATCTCGCTTATCTATTTCTCGAAATATGTGTTGGTAAGCTTTCACTTTGGCCAAGTTCATCTTTACAAGTGACGAAAGTCATGTTGATTGTTTCAATCTTTTGAAAATCGCTTTGATGAAAAATAGTGTGTGAATAACCGCTATATAACATCCTCTAAGAATGTTTCAATGATTGAAATAGAGAGTTTAGAATATGTAACCATCTTTGGATATAATCATATAGTGTGTTCGCACATTAGTGTATAAGTACAAAACCGGGAACCAAGTGTACGCATACTTGTGTGTGTACTAAATGGTTGATGGAGACTGGGGTCATGAATTTCTGTTGAGTTTGGAAATCAAAAAAAAATCAATTCGGTTACCTAAGTATGCGTACCCATACGCATACTAGCAGAAAGTTCACGTTCGTGAATTTCCGTTGAGTTTGAAAACCAAAACAAACTCAAATGCGGTTACTTAAGTTCGCATACCCGTACGCATACTTAAGTGTGTTACTTTCTAAAATTGATTTATTTATGAACTAAAACATTTATATAATAAGGAATGCAATTTGCAAACCGTGGTTATAATGTTCATGAATCAGTTCGAGTGAATGAAAACCGATTTTGCTTCGATTATGTCTTGTATACTTCTATAAGATCTAAGCAATTGAAAAACTCTCTAACTAGTTATTTGAAGTTATTTGAACTAGTTATGGTGAAAATAGATATGGTTAATATTAGAGCATTGCTCGGTCGAACTCGCATGCGTTGCTATCTCAAGCATGTTTGTCAATGTTAGTGATCAAAACTATAAGTCTTGATTTCTAGTCTACTATAGATAAGGTCTCGGACTAGGATAAAAAGTGCAGTTGAGCTCAATAACTCCATGGCAATCATCATACAAGATGAAGGACTACTCAAGGAACTGGTGGATCTTCATCGACTAAAAGGTATGTGGAGACTTGAACTATCTACCACTCAAAAGTCTATTTATCTCCTATCTTGAGAAAAAAGTCGTTTTGCTATATAGACTTATTGGTATTTCTAGTCGAGTTTACCTCGCCTATCTATTTATCGAAATATGTGTTGGTAAAGCTTTCGCTTTAGCCAAGTTCATCTTTACCTAGTGACGAAAGTCATATTATGTTTCAGTCACTTTGAAAATTTCTCTGACGAATAATGGTTTGTGAATAACAACTATATAACGTCCTCTGAGAATGTTTCAATGATTGAAATGAGAGTTTAGACTATATAACCATTTGGAGGATATAATTATTGTTGTGGAAACACATATATGTATAAGTCCTTATTGCTTGAATCGAAGTTTGCGAACTTTGTTGATCAAGTGTATCGGAGAAGTGTGTGAGCTACGTCCGCGCGAAGTTCTCAAACCCGAGAATTTATGCTGGAGTTTGTAAAATCCATCCGCGAACTTGAGTAGGTTATGTCTAAAAATAATGTTTAGTGAACTTATCTTTATAAACTAAGGAATGCAATTGCAAATCGTGGCTATAGAGTTCATGAACCGATTCATGTGAATCAAATCGTTTTTGCTTCAATTGTGTCTTGTGTAGTACATGAGATTTCCTTGCAATTGAACAACTCTCTAACTAGTTCATTTGAGTCATTTGAACTAGTTATGGTGAAGAATAATATGGTTGATATAAAAGTGATCATATGGCTAACCATTTGGTTAACTATTGTTGAACCAACCAATGTACAAGTTTGGGTACGGTTACACAAGCCCAGGAACGTGCATTTCATTTGTGTATAACAAGTTATGTTTTCGATCTAACGGTTGATAAATATTAGCTTGAATCTAATCAGGTTTTCATCTAACGGTGAATATTGAATGCTTTGTTACCAAGATAACATTGATTGCAAACCCTGATTTGAAAGACTATATAAGGGAGAACTCTAGCAACTGGGAAAACTAATCCCCACACATTTTGTGTGATACTAGTTGTGCTAATCTAGAGTCGATTCTCCTTTAACCTTTGGTTTCTTCTTCTAAACTAGGTTAACGACTTAAAGACTTCATTGGGATTGTGAAGCCAGACCGATACTATTTTTCTTGTAGTTGTGTGATCTGATCTTGCTGTTTCTATCGTACGAGTACAATTGAAATGATTGGCTTGAGATTTCTATATCCGATAGTTAAGATAAAAATTAATCACAAACATCATCGTCTCATCGTTTGTGATTCCACAATATCTTTTTTCGATGCGTCGATTAAGACTATTGTGAGGTGATTGATAATACTAGGATGTTCTTCGGGAATATAAGACCGATTTATCAATTAGTTCATGTTCACCTTGATTTATCAAAAGACGGAACAAAACTCATAGGTATATTCGTGGGAGACGGATTTATCTATTATCATAGATTTTTCTGTGTAATACAGATTTGTTTTTTAAAGTCTTCGACTTTGGGTCGTAGCAACTCTTAGTTGTGGGTGAGATTGATGAGTGCCAAATATTGTATATATTTGCACCTTTTTATTGGCATTTAACTCATCATTTGTGCACTAACGCTCCATTTTATCCCATATTCTGTATTTTCGTTGTTTTCAAGAATAAATACTTTTCTCAATTAATTTTGCATTTTTAGGTACTAAATAAAGCCTGGTTAACTCACGGAGCGAAAAGAGCAAAGAAATGGCAAAGACTTCCGCAGAAAGGAAGCGAAGAATGATGTTTGCAAGAGCCGGATCAACTAGAAGTGGGCTTGAAGAGGAAAAATTGTTCTTAAAGAAGATATGGGCTTGGAATACCCAAGGTCCAAAACCCTTACCCAAACCCATTTCCAATATCCATACCCGCCTAAGCTCCAAGCCGTCAGATTCGAGTCATCATCTCTTCATCCTACGGCGCATCTTTGATGGACATCAAACTTGAAGATCCTGTCAAACACCACAACACCTAATTCTAATCTCAGCCGTCATTTTTAATGTATTCATCATCCAACGGTCGGTCAAATCTTGTTCTCATCTTGCCGTCTGATTCATTTCATCATCTCATCATCCTACGACTGAGCTTCGCAAATCATCAAAGTGGATGCGCCCGCTCAACACCTAAGCATCAAACCCATCGACCCAAAACAAACACCCACCTTCTTCTTCCCCAAAATTCCATTTCCCCAAAAACCTCTTCCTCCCCCGACAGTTGAAGACCTCACCTCACCCATCGCCATCATCACCTCCCCAGCCCGACCATCATCAGAACAACCATACCCTAGTTACTCTCCTTATTGTTCTTAGCACCCACCACTCTTAGGTGCTACATCCAAGACAGAGATGGAACTAGGGTTTCACAGTGGAGAGAAGAAGGAAATTGGAGCAGCGTTCGAGTAGCAGAAGCAAGTTGAAGCATGGGTCAGCGCTCAATTGCAGAGGGTAGAGCAAATTCAGAGGGTATGGTGAGTTTTCCCCAAATTCCTATAAACCCTAATTTTGTTAAATTTAGGGGTTTGTTGTAAAAACCCTAATTGGGTGTTCTGATTATAAATAGGAAGTGAGGGTGTAATGTTTTGGGCATGCCTGGGTTAGCCAGAACAAGCCAATAGAGGCTTGGACTAGCAAGTGCCCTCAAGGTTCTATGTAGTTTAATTTTTGTTTGAACTTGAATTTCAATGCAATTTTAATTCTCTGTTTGATTTTAAATTTCTGTTTTAATGTTCTAATTCCTCTTGGTAGGGTTGAGATGAAACCCTAGCTTAACATTTGTTATTCATGCTCTTGTCAGTAGCCATGATGTGTTTAAATGCTCATAGTGAAACTCCATCTTAGGGCTTCAACACTAGCCTTTCACATTGGATGTAAGGCATCCATTGTAGTTAGAATCATCTAGTGTTGCTGAACTGCAACTCATGCTTAATTTTATATATTGTTCTTTTGATTAATTATGCTTTAGCTAGACAGTTAATGCTTAGGAGGAGTACCTTAGTTGTGATAGGAGATTTCATATCAAAATGACCCTTGCTATATAGAGGATTGACATCCCTCTTGCTAGTGGTTATAGAAAAACAAAGTTACTGTTAGTGATGAATAATCAGTGTGAGTTAGAGGTGGATTCAAAGACCTTGGTATTTTGTTTACATTTGTTTCCAAATTCTTCCTTCACTGTTTGCTTCTAAATTCTATACTTCACTGCCTTTGGCTCATTGCCATTGTAACTGTCATTTTCCACTATCACTCTTTGCTTCATTAGTTCACTGCTCAGAGAATTAGTTTAGGAAACTTCAACTCACACCCTAGTCCCTATGGATTCGACCCGTATTTGCACAATCTACAACCGACACCGTGCACTTGCGGTATAACCATGTAGGCTTCTCATATACTCTTATTTCATACATCTTTCCCAGCCTACCAAGTTTTTGGCGCCGCTGCCGGGGACTTGGTGTCGTGTAGTTGGAGCTTTTGCATTTAGTGTAATCATCTTAGTGTAAGCATTTTGCATTTAGTGTATTCCTTTCATCTTACTTTTTTTTCTGTTGTTCAGTGCTCCCAGCTTGGGCTGTGCTTATCTCTTTTTCTTTGCTTTTCTTCCTTGTTGTCTGCTGCTGTTGCTGCCAAGGCAAGTGCTGGTGGAGCTGTTTCTGTGCCTGAGAGCCTCCTGCTGCTAAGGCTGCCCCTGAGTTGCTGCTGAACTTCCCCTCCTGAGACCTGCTAGCCTGACCTGTTGCTAAGTTGCTGGGCTGCTGCCAAGGCTGCTGAAGTTGTTGTTGCTGTGAACCAAGCCCAACTGGGCTGTGCAACTAAGAAAGCCCAACTGGGCTGTGCCAAAAAGGGGTAAGCCTAAACCCATTAAGTGAACCCAAATTGTGGGCTTCCAATTTCTATTGGGTTTGTAATTTGATTGAACTGTGGGCTTGTTTTCAATTTTTTGGGTTTATTGTTCAAGAATTCTGTAGGCTTGTGTAAACTCTCTTGAACTGTGGGCTTAGCCCAACACAAAGTTTGTAAAACAATGTTGTTTTAAAAACTGGAACTGTTATAACTGTGGGCCTAACCCAACTCAAATTTGAAAAACAAATTCCAAGCCCAAGTGGGCCTTATTTTAGGCAAAATTTTCAAAAGCGCCACAATCAAAAACACCCATTTGGGCCTAGTCTTTTGGCTAGTCTGTGAGCCCAAATAGAAACCAAAGTTTCTCAAGCCCATCAAAAACCAAAATTTTTTTTCCCTAAAAAACCAAGGTTTCTTTTTAATCCCAAACAAAACCAAATGTCTCCCATTAAAACCAATTTTTTCCCAAAAATCCAAACCCATTAAAAACCAAAAAGTGGGCTTTGTAATATTTTTACTTAGCTTTTGAGCCCAATCATGTCTAGATTTTTGTCTACAATTGGGGATTACAACAAATCTCTTAGAGAACTTGCTTATGGACATACTTCACGTTATGAACCTCCAATAGACCATGATGTCAATAATCATAGGAATTATTATGGACATTTTCAAAGTCCTGAGCCTCAATACATGAACCCTAATGACTATTCATACATGCATCATTCACCATAACGTGAAAATGAACTTTTTTCTGATGCCTCACTCACACAATCATCTCTTGTGGATCAATTAGAAGCTCGAATCGAAGCTTTAGAAATGCAATCACATGAGGAATCTGTCACATCTAATTTTCTTAGGCAACCTGAAATCTATGCATGTCCCGCATGTGGTAGTTTAGACCACCCTGTTGAGAATTTTCATATTTTGCATAATATTAGACAATCTAGAGAAAATCCAAGGTATGAAATGCCCATAAATTGTGAGGTTGGTAGTCATTGGGACCATAATCAATCTTTTGAGGGTTGCGATCAATCTTTTATAAACCCTAATGACCATGCACACATGTACCATTCACCACAATTTGAACATGAAGAATTTTGTACTCCCATGAATTTAGACTCCACCACAGAAGCTTTCAGACTCAGTGAGCAAAACTTTGCTAGATCTACATCACGAATTCAGGCATATTTAGATCAGATTTTGCTTCACCTACAAAAGGAGGAAATTCATGAGGAAATGTATGTTGTCCCTAATGAAGTGTCTAGTCCCATTCATGTAAATGATGTTGAATATGAACCTAATTTAGAGGAACATGAATCGACTAATGACACCGCCACTGTTAATGAGGACCAATATGCATGTTACCATGATGATGATTATGAAGATTATGATGATAATGATGTTATGTTAGAAGAACATGAAAATATTGTGGAACCTTTTGGTGCAATAACATATGGCTTCTCTCCCTCGACCTTCATGAATGTTGTTTCTTCTAATACTCATAGCAAATCATATGATTTTGATATTGATATGGTACTCGTACAATTATTCTTCGAAGATGAGCATGACATAGGAATAGTTGAATCTTCTGTAGACACTAATGTTAATATGCATGAAAATATATTTGATGTGTCTGATTCTCTACCTAGGTCACATTTTGATATTTCTCCTGATTTGCCGATGCATGAGAATAAATCTGTTGATGATGTTGATTCTGATTGTGGACTTGCTAATTTATTTGATGAATGTGAGCATGTTGTGACACTTGTAGAAGACTTAGGATATATTGATTTGATTAATAATGATGTGCCTATCGTCCTGCCTGAGTCACAATCTAATGGCCTTCCACCCAACCTAGATTTGGTTTGTACCCATATTGTCAAACCAATTTTTCTGAAAATACCTAATCTAGGGTTGGAACTATGTGCTTCCCAAGTCCTCTTGGACTATTTTGCATCTAAGTATAATACTTTTGAGGAACCACAGTTGGAATTAGCATGTGTACCCGTCCCTAGCACAGTTCACTTTGAGTTAGACCTCATACATGATGAACCCCCAAAACTGCGAGATTTTGTATCCAAAATTTTATCTGTTGAAAAATCCAGGTTTGGGGGTAGCTCATTTTGTTTCACAGCTTCACTTGCATGTCTATCATATTATTATTGTGTGAAGCTGTTGAAATGTCTACACTTCGTCTTTTGGGTTGATCCTCAACTCTTTAGATTGTTAGTGTATGGTGAATTTTCTTGTATGTAATCCAGTAGATAATATTCTAGATAAATCTTTTGTTTATTTTGTATATATTGTGCTAATCCAATATGATCTCGGCTAAAAAATGTTGGATTCTAGCCTTGAATAACGGAGTTCTAATCTTGCTTTCGCCGTCAAATTGGGTAATCTCTTTCCTTTTTCTCTACTCAGCATGATCCTCTTCGTATGTTTTATTACATTTTTGTTCATCTTTTGAAACATTGAGGACAATGTTTAGTTTAGTTTTGGGGGTGAAAAGTAGATACTTTGATAACATGCTATAATTGAAAACAGAACTCTTTCTTTTTGAAAAAAAATAAAATAAAAAAATGAAAATAAAAAATGAAAAAATTGAAAAAACATAAAAATGGAGCTCATTTACCTTTAAATGCTAACTCTTGTGCAAATATGTAATTTTTAGGATTCTTAGTCTAGATATTTAGGCACCCTGATTCTAGCATAATTCACATAGTGATAAGAAACTTGCACGCGCACGATCTACCAATACATGTATAGCCTCATCCTTGAGGTGTTCTATCGGAAGTCACTATTGCCAATCACTTTAGAATACTGAACGAAACTTGACTAGCTTGTTTTTTGGTTGGTTGGGATAGAAGGTGGAGGTTACATTAAGAAAGACAACCATCGAATTTAACTGGGTGCATCAAAAAGGGCTACCTCTTGCAAAGTGTCATGTAATTTTTTGTTTCTTTTTGCTTATGTATCAAAAGAGTTAC
This sequence comes from Papaver somniferum, assembly GCF_003573695.1. Taxonomy (NCBI): domain Eukaryota; kingdom Viridiplantae; phylum Streptophyta; class Magnoliopsida; order Ranunculales; family Papaveraceae; genus Papaver; species Papaver somniferum. Next base: position 49,079,613 of record NC_039363.1, read on the forward strand.
CATGTTTTAAATATGTTCTAAAAAAAATAAAAAAAAATCAAGTATTTATCAATTCCATCCTCTCTTGTTCCAAAAATAAAAGAGAGTAGTCAATGTAAATAAGAGTCATGTAAAGAGTCATCTTTTGTGTTTTTGTGTTATAAGCAAGGAAGGGTGTATGCCATTGATGTACAACGCGAATAATTGTGAAATACCTCCAACTCATTCACAATTCTCGTAAAGTCCGGACAGCTAGATTTCGACCTCGGTTCTTAGCCTGAGAAACTATCTCTTGGTGATTAGTAGTCATAACATCCGATCTTTCTTTACACATGTGTAGATACACTTTACACTCTTATCACATGTCTTTATTTTTTATCAGTGCTAGGATTGTGCCTTTGATAGCTAGATTGACATCTCCATTTTGCTGTGAGCTTCTACTGTCTTGCACATGTCACATTTCATGGAATCTGAGCTTATATTTTGTCCTAGAACTTTGTAGGTACGTTCTAAGCAAACCTTCACGAGACTTCAACTCGTCCACTAGGGACACTTAGTGGTTTAAAAGGCTTATTGCATTCGCTAAATGCAATCGAGAGACCAGCGACAGTGGTATAGGTAGGATTTCCTTAGTTTTGTTTTACTTGAGGACAAGTAAAATTCAGGTTTGGGGGTATTTGATGAGTGCCAAATATTGTATATATTTGCACCTTTTTATTGGCATTTAACTCATCATTTGTGCACTAACGCTCCATTTTATCCCATATTCTATGTTTTCGTTGTTTTCAAGAATAAATACTCTTCTCAATTAATTTTGCATTTTTAGGTACTAAATAAAGCCTGGTTAACTCACGGATCGAAAAGAGCAAAGAAGACTCCCGCAGAAAGGAAGCGAAGAATGATGTTTGCAAGAGCCGGATCAACTAGAAGTGGGATTGAAGAGGAAAAATTGTTCTTAAAGAAGATATGGGCTTGGCATACCCAAGGTCCAAAACCCTTACCCAAACCCATTTCCAATATCCATACCCTCCTAAGCTCCAAGCCGTCAGATTCGAGTCATCATCTCTTCATCCTACGGCGCATCTTTGCTGGACATCAAACTTGAAGATCCTGTCAAACACCACAACACCTAATTCTAATCTCAGCCGTCATTTTTAATGTATTCATCATCCAACGGTCGGTCAAAGCTTGTTCTCATCTTGCCATCCGATTCATTTCATCATCTCATCATCCTACGGCTGAGCTTCACAAATCATCAAAGTGGATGCGCCCGCTCAACACCTAAGCATCAAACCCATCGACCCAAAACAAACACCCACCTTCTTCTTCCCCAAAATTCCATTTCCCCAAAAACCTCTTCCTCCCCCGACAGTTGCAGACCTCACCTCACCCATCGCCACCATCACCTCCCCAACCCGATCATCATCAGAAAAACCATACCCTAGTTACTCTCCTTCTTGTTCTTAGCACCCACCACTCTTAGGTGCTACATCCAAGACAGAGATGGAACTAGGGTTTCACAGTGGAGAGAAGAAGGAAATTGGAGCAGCGTTCGAGTAGCAGAAGAAAGTTGAAGCATGGGTCAGCGCTCAATTGCAGAGGGGAGAGCAAATTCAGAGGGTATGGTGAGTTTTCCCCAAATTCCTATAAACCCTAATTTTGTTAAATTTGGGGGTTTGTTGTAAAAACCCTAATTGGGTGTTCTGATTATAAATAGGAAGTGAGGGTGTAATGTTTTGGGCATGCCTGGGTTAGCCAGAACAAGCCAATAGAGGCTTGGACTAGCCAGTGCCCTCAAGGTTCTATGTAGTTTAATTTTTGTTTGAACTTGAATTTCAATGCAATTTTAATTCTCTGTTTGATTTTCAATTTCTGTTTTAATGTTCTAATTCCTCTTGCTAGGGTTGATATGAAACCCTAACTTAACATTTCTTATTCATGCTCTTGTCAGTAGCCATGATGTGTTTAAATGCTCATAGTGAAACTCCATCTTAGGGCTTCAACACTAGCCTTTCACATTGGATGTCAGGCATCCATTGTAGTTAGAATCATCTAGTGTTGCTGAACTGCAACTCATGCTTAATTTTATATATTGTTTTTTTGATTAATTGTGCTTTAACTAGACAGTTAATGCTTAGGAGGATTACCTTAGTTGTGATAGGAGATTTCATATCAAAATGACCCTTGCTATATAGAGGATTGACATCCCTCTTGCTAGTGGTTATAGAAAAACAAAGTTACTGTTAGTGATGAATAATCAGTGTGAGTTAGAGGTGGATTCAAAGACCTTGGTATTTTGTTTACATTTGTTTCCAAATTCTTGCTTCACTGTTTGCTTCTAAATTCTATACTTCACTTCCTTTGGCTCATTTCCATTGTAACTGTCATTTGCCACTGTCACTCTTTGCTTCATTAGTTCACTGCTCAGAGAATTAGCTTAGGAAACTTCAACTCACACCCTAGTCCCTGTGGATTCGACCCGTATTTGCACAAGCTACAACCGACACTGTGCACTTGCGGTATAACCATGTAGGCTTCTCATATACTCTTATTTCATACATCTTTCCCAGCCTACCAGAGATCAACTAAGGGAATCAAGTAGTAGTATCCTGCTAGGATCAGAGACGTAGGAGCATAACTGTACCTTGGATCAGTGTGAGATTGGTTGGGGTTCAACTACAGTCCAGACCGAAGTTAGTTTGGAGCAGGCTAGTGTTTGCAGCGGCTTAATACAGTGTGTATTCAATCTGGACTAGGTCCCGGGGTTTTTCTGCATTTGCGGTTTCCTCGTTAACGAAATTCTGGTGTATGTGTTATTTCCTTTCCGCATTATATTTTGTTATATAATTGAAATGTCACAGGTTGTGCGTTGTTCAATCAATTAGAATATCCTACCTTTTGGTTGTTGATTTAAATTGATTGACACTTGGATATTGGTCTTTGGTACCGTTTTCAAGTTAATTTCTCTTGTATCCAGTTAGACTCGCAAATTGCTATTTGCTTGAGTAAGAATTGAATTGAGAAATTGAGATATACTCCTTGATATACTTTTCTCAAGATTGAGTCTGACTGTCTAGTTAATTCTCTTGAAAATATATTGGAGTTAGTCCATACAAATTGCTAAGCGGATTATTGAGTGAGGTTGTTAGACTCCCACTTTTTCAAAAACACAGCCATATTTATAGCCTACAAAAATAACAACTCTTTTTTTATGATAACAATGGCAAGATTCGCTATTTTTGGGGCTATAAAAGCTGACTCAAATTAGACCATTTTAATAAGTAAAAGTAATATATTTTTACCACAAACAAAACTATCAAAGTTTGTTTAAAATAAAACCGGCCTTTTAACCATTAAGTCCAGCACTAAATGTGGTCGCAATTTAGTACGATTGAAGATAAAATCATTTGTCGTGCTTATTTGGCAATAACTCAAGATCATATTATTGTTGGAACTGATCAAGATGGTAAACTATTTTGGAAGCGTGTTCTTGAGAGTTACAAAACAATTATGCTTCAATTAGGCTCAGGAACATAATATTTCAAAATTGATACCAACTTTGTATATAAAAAAATTAAAAAAAGTGGACGAAAAGTATCACAGTGGATGAGATGAGATTATGAAGGTTTACTATAATATACAATCTGTTCAACTACCAGTAGCAATTAACTGATGCATGTTTGATAACGATTGGTCTAATTTTATGTTCAATTTGTAGGCACTGAAGCCAAAGTTCGTTATTGACTAGCAGAGAAAGATCATAAGAGTGTCACAAAATATTGAAGAGCAACGAGATTAATTAAGAAAAATCGACTGTTAGTAGATGATGACACTGATTCATCATCCGAAGGTCGGAGAACTCATTAGAAGAAGATGATGAACATTGCGGTTTAGCAAAATAAGTAAAGGTTACTAGTAGAATAAGTTAATACTAACTAAAAAAATACCAAAAAATTGACAAGCAATACGAACTCTAGAAAATACCATGTCAAAGTTACCATGATGCAAAGATTTTCCAAGATTTTCTTGAAGTCTTTATTATAAGTTTTTAGTGTCTACTTTATATCATATAAGAAAAGGCGTAGCATTATTAATTAATTCGAAAATTAGGATTTTTTATTGTATAATTGAAATTAGATTATATTTTTAATTTATCAGTATTTCGACTTACATTTGACTAAACCTTACTTTGAACTGAGTAAAATTAAGAATTAGGAAATTAAAACTTAACCTAATTAAAAACATGTAACAAACGTGGATTATATTTAGGCAACACTTTTAAGATATCGTAACAATTTTTATATTGGAAATCCTTTTTGTTTTTGTGCCACCAATCCACTAGACACACTTGTTCCACGTTAATATAGTTTTCACTAACCATTTGGATTTGGTTGCCTTGCATTACCGTAAAAATATGCAAGGTTACTTCCCTTGATTAAAACGAAGCGAGCATATGACCGTTTTTATCTTGATTATTGAGGTTCATTGTTTCTACTTGAAATTTCTAAAATATGATTTCCCACAAAATGTCTTATTGTTGTGCAGCATTGATTTTCTAGTGTAAGAAAAACATAATTCCTGCAAATGTTTTCATCTTCGACTGATATAAATTTATGACCCAAAACTATCATATTACACAAAATTATAAAATAGTAACTCGTAGAAAAGATGAGAGTAAACTGGTGAATGTTGTTTTAGATTAGGGATAAAATGAGAACTGATCTGAGTTGAAAAGAGGTTGAAGTTGAGTTCTTATGGGGTGAAGAATTTATTGCCGCTGAATGAACTAACACCGGGCGACGAAGACTACACCGAGCGATCAAGTCTCCGCTGCTGGCGATTAAACTTGACCGTGCGGTTTAGTTTCTATCGGGCGGTCAAGACTCTATCGCTCGACAGACTCTCCACCTTAATTGGTTAAGCAACGCTCGACTTAGCTAGTTATGTTTGCCACTTTGCCATGCACATAATAGGTGCAAAAATGACAAACTAACCGATAAACCATTGCCCATACAAACCGGCCTAAAAAAGAACTAACCCCAAAAAGAAATTAGGGTTATCCCAATACCCATAAGTAGCCCTTGACTAATTTTGACTTGACCATTTCCAAAGTAGTATATAAAAAACAAACATAATTTGTTCTCCCCTAAAATCAAGATCTAAACCCTAAAGAAAGAGCGAGCGACAGTTTAAGATGAGGGCTTTAGATGAAGCAGAAACAACAGCAGTATTCGAGAAATTATTCAAATTCACCGGAAACAATCTAAAAAACATCATTGAGAAACCATCGCATGAAGGTCCAGATAAAGAACCAGGTAGATATTGTTTCCGTTTACAGAAGAACAGAGTATTCTATGTTTCAGAATCACTAGTTAAGAGAGCTACAAATATAAGTAGAGAGAAACTGATATCGTTAGGTATTTGTATTGGCAAGTTTACTAAAGGTGGTAGTTTTCATTTAACTATACAATCTCTGAATTTATTAGCTGATAATGCTAAACATAAAGTATGGTTAAAACCAACTTCAGAGATGAGTTTTCTATATGGGAATCATGTTTTGAAAGGTGGGTTAGGAAGGATTACTGAGAATACTGTTGCTGGTGATGGTGTTGTTGTGTTCTCAATGACTGATGTGCCTTTAGGGTTTGGGATATCAGCTAAAAGTACTCAAGATTGTAGGAAGTTAGACCCTAATGGTATTGTTGTTCTTCATCAGAGTGATGTTGGGGAGTATTTGAGAATGGAAGATGATCTTTAAGTTAATTTTGGTGAGGAATCGTGTTTTACTTTTATTGTTTTGGGTTTTGGGGGTTTTGAGAACTGTAATCTGGGTTATTAATGGATTATTCATATGTTTTTACATTTGAATTGTATTGCCAGTTTTCATGTTAACAATGAAGTAATCTTTGAATTTACGTTTGAATTTGATGATATTTGAGTATTTCCAGTTGTGTACTTTTGTTCTCTCACCCACTCTCTATTACTAGTAGTAGCAGTGTCTCTCTCCCTATTTCTCTTATTCAGCATTTCTTCTTGTGCACTACTTGCCCTACTCACTTCTGCTGCTAGTATTGCTCCGAAATCATTTTTTTGGCTCTGAGTATATGTGGGTTCTACATTGCTAAATCATTCCAGGTACCCATGTCTTCCTTTCTGTTCATTTATATTTTTCTTCTATCTTTATTTTAATCTAGCAATTATCCCAAATCTTATCTTAGCCCATCTAAGTTATGATTAGTGGCGCAGGGACATTTGTATTTCACAATCAAAATCATTAACTCAGTCTATTTTTGCTCCTTCCCCTTTTCTCTTGCTATTACTGACCCTTACAGTGTGTTTGGTTAGAGTCAATGAAATCAGTTTCCTGGGAATATATTTCCATTCTCATGTTGGGTAAATAGCATTAGAGAGCGGTTTGGGGTAGGAATACCAAAAAGTAAGGGAATCCTAAACCAATGGGGAGTAGTGGGTTTAGGAGTCCCCCTCTTTTGGGAATAGGATTCCTAGGAATAGATTTCCCTTCCCGTCAACCAAACATGCCATCATAGTGCGTCGTGTTTCATAGTTTGTCAACTATTGTTTCCTGTATATTACCCAAAGGCCTCTAATGTCCATTTTAAAATGAGTTGGTTCGTCTTTCTTCGCTAGAAATCTTTTGCAGATCTCTGAATATATTATGTAATGTGATCCTTAGTTTCAATGAGCCAGGGAATAAAGAGATCAAAATTGAAGAATGGGTATCCCAGGTTTTTTGACCTTCCAGTTCAGGACAAAGCGGCTACACGACTTCGAACCACATTTCGGGGCTACAAGGTATTGAAAGCCGTTCTGCATGTTGCTGTTTTTTTTTTTTTTTAATATGTTGACCACATGTTACATTTTTCAGGCAAGAAAGACTGAGACAAATGAAAAAATTGTAACGTTCAAGGCCCTGATACAAAACCAACAGTCAGAAAGCATCATCATCCACTTCAAGATACCTTCATTCATGGGATAACATACAGTCTGAGGTTAGAGCTGGTTGAGTGTGTATGGTGGCAGAGGATTGGGTTATATTCATTTCTAGCGACAGTGATCTACCACGCAAAGAAACAATATTCTTTACCGTGTTACGCCTTTGCATCTATGCTTAGAGTGCCATTTGAAAGAAACAGATAGCAGTTCCTTGTTTTTTCACAATAAATCTACAGAAACTTCAGACAGGAGTTGTTTAAAGTGTAATTTTGTACTACACGTGGGTCAATCAAAACTGATATTGGGGTCTATCCACCTTAGAATTTAATTTCTTCCCTAGCCTTCAGTTATAATGTGTGTAGTTCGATATCCACTGTTCGAAATTTTGCACATGATTCTGTTGTAGGCGTTTTCAGTTTCCACAGCCAGGAGTGGTATTTGTTTCCGTTTTTATTTTTCCGCTTCTCAATTTGGAACTCACATGTTGACTTGGACAGGAGGAATGGTGTGGTGGGCGTGGGTCTGACACAATGGAGGAAATTCGGTCTAGGATACAACAGGGAGAAGATGCATCCATTAAGCGTCAGTGGGTCATGACATATGCCTTCTCATAAGGTACACGAGTATTTTCGATCCCTTCTCAGTTAGTCACATATTCAACAAACATAACAATCACAATGTCGTGGCTGATTTTCCGTCAGCTCGAATTTCCGAGACGATTGTGATAACCAACTTTGTCAATATCCCTCTGTGGTGTTTGGGAACAGGATAACCTACATGTCATCTTATTTTAAGTTAGTTGATTAGTGCTCCTATGGGCTCCATATTGCTTATTGGTGCACGTTTATTAAGTGGTGAGTTTCGGCACCTTTCCAGGCTTGCACCTACAAAACATGACCACGTGACTCTTGTGATTTGGGCTAACTGTAATCCGAACCATGAAAGGATAGCGTATGAAACTAACTGGGGCTGGAGCTGAGTTGAATGCTGGATTGCAGTCAATCAGCCCAAAAAATATGCAAAATAGGCAGGTGATAAAGGTTGTTAGTGAAAAAGAAGTCATGCCGCCAAAAAACTTGTCTTCCCTGTTAAATCCACTTGTCCAATGGAAATTGAGTGGTGAAGGTGAAGAAACAATCTAATGTAGTGAGTCTGGTATGAACTCTGAAACAATCTAAGAAACCTGAAAAACCAGCCATTGACGGGAAAGTCAAATTTCAAATGGAGAAGTAGTGAGTGCCCTCTACTTTCGAAACTGAGAAAACAATCATAAAACAGTAAGTGGTATCTTAATGAACTCTGGTATGTGTGGTTGAAGATTGATTTTGTTTGATCGCGCGGGTCTTTGTAACGGCATTTTTATTTATCCCCGTATGTTCTTCGTTTACTTTGTTTTCATTTTCCCTTCCTAATTTTGATTTTAATCTATCAGTTAAGTGTGGACACTAAAAGAAATGGCACGCGTCTTTGGGCATGGTCTGTATTTTATAATGTAATTAGAGTTTCAAAATTTTTTTACTGTATGAATTTTTTTTTTTTACTGTATGAGTTTCAATGTTTTGGGGATGTAGCACCACGAAGTAAATGTATAACAAGTTTGTTGGAAAAGAAGGTACAATTAATTAAAACATGAAGCTCCTTGAGGATAGGTTTAGTGTTGTGTTGTCTCACATCATTGATCCACAAGTGATTAGTTCATTTCCTTCAGAGACTGCTAGTTCCCAGTTGCTGAGGGCTAGCATTAAAATGATGGAAGAGCTGAACGTTTAGAACACCCTTAGGTCCACACCCTGAAAAATTGTGCAAGGCTTCAGAGAAGTGGTCACCTATATTTGGTTACGACTTATGACCCTACAGACGATTCGGGACTCTTTGCAACAATAATAATAATAATAATGAATAGTAAAAAAACCATGCCTGCCAACATGTACCAAGATCAATAGCCGTCCCACCATTTTCATGAATAGAGTCCTTCCTTACTTTCTTTTTTTAGTAGAAGTAGTATCTAGATAATGGTAGTGATAATACCAGTAATAGAGCAATGAATTGTTAAGTAAATCAATTTATATGGGTTGTTGCAGTCGGACTCTGCTTATGCCCCACCGACACCTGAAATACATTTCCTTTCCTTTCTGTTGAGATACGGTAAAGTGCATTTCTGTTAAATATTGACCATTATTGGTTGGTGTTGCTATCCAATCATACACACCCATACCTGTACAACAGTTGGTGTAAGTTCTCTCACCCATTCTATGAAGGTTCAAGAGCACCCCATTGAAGCCTCAACCTCAGTAGTTGATAACGAACACATATCATATCAAAATAGGAGTACATGAATGAATAAACACTTTTAGGTAAACAAAATTGGGCTAGGATTGAACTACATATGGTGGGTAGCGAGCGTCTAAATGATGATTTACATCCGCACAAAAATTAGCTAACTTGATACTATTACTACGCCCTTAACAGGAGCCCATGTTAACAAGATATCTTTCACTGTTTTAAAGAAACAAGTTGTAAACTGTGGAGTGCATAGAGATATCATTAAAACCCATGGCCATACGAAAAAAGAAACCCCAATGATTTGTCAAGTGAAGTAACATGCGGGAAATCAATCAGAGTGTATGATTTGAAGCAATCATCAATCAAAGGTAAAAAGGAAGACACATAATGTGGTGAATTATATCCTATGTGACAGACAGGTCTATCAAAATAATTCAGTTTTTCGCGTTTCCTGAAAAAGTTGGTCACAAAATCTTACCCTGTTAAGTAAAGCAAAGAGTGAAATGTACTTCAGAATAAGCTTAAACATGGTTAACGAATCTCGGCTGACCGCACAAACTCCGTTTTGGCAAATTATGCAAATGGAGCTCAACTTTTGCATAACACCACCAAATTTGCCTAAATGTAGAAACATGAAGCAACATCCAGGTTATAATTGAGTGAGACTAATATACTCTATAACATGATTAAACGAAACCAACCGAATACTACATTTCGTATATCTGAAATCTAATCATCAAACCAGAAAAAAACTTTAATATTTTAAGATGTAAAACCAAAGCATCAACTTTCTTAAATCCAACCCAAAACAAGAAGAAACAAAGCCAAAAAAGTGAACCAGAAAATATTCTTTGTTTTGGTATTTATCAAACTACAAACAAACCAAGGATTGCCATGAACGATCCACGAAACCAAACTCCTCGTTGTAACCAAACTAACTATGGAAACTCTTTTCATCACTTTTTCTTGCCTGTTCATATCAATAAACTGGACCGCTATAGAGAGAGCAGTGGATCGCAATATTAATGAGGCTGTCCCTGTCTAAGACCCAATCAAGATTTATTAGGTAGCTTCTGATTAAACCTAGATTATGACAAAGCTACATTTCAGATTTACAGTACGGGGACCATTGTTGTATGGTTTGCAATAAACCCGCATTACAGTCAAAAAAACCCATGTATTATCACCTTCCACATTTGAACTAGTTATTCTTGTCCACATTTACATCTTTAGACTCTTCTGTTTGCCCTTATTTGTGTTACTTCTTCTTCTGTCCCTCCTCTCCTTATTATTATCTCAACATTAAATCAATCATAAGAGCCATGGCGAACTCTGGAATTGGGTCCAAGTTATCTGAGGTTTTTGATCAAAACATACAGGGTTTTGATAACAAGCTATAAGAAGTAAAACACGTTAAAAGCAAGAATTCACCAAAGTTACTATCTTTTTTTATCTTTCTTCATTGAGAACATCTTTTGTGCTTCCTTTATATTAAACAACTCCAAAATCTCTTCCCCCAAAAAAAAAAAAGAAAAGAAAAACCTCTTCTACTGTTCATGGACAAGGACTTAACTCCTGAACACCACAAAATACCTACTCTTATTCTCTTTGACAAGATGGTTTGATAGGATGCATGATAGAGATGGAAAAGATAGATTATCAGTTAGTTATTCTTCCAGGTTTTTTGGGGATATGGGTTTAAAGAAAGAAAGGAAATTTGAAGAAAGAAGGTCCAATCCTATATAGAAGAAGGAATCAGAAAACAGCTACCAAACAATCACAGTAAGATCTGTAACAGAAAGCGAGCCCCATTTTTTTTCCATTTTTAAACACCAGAAAAGACGTTACTCAATCACAGCAACAATCCAACAATGAAAATCTAGGTGAATTAAAGAGGATACCCTCCCAAACTAGTAAAAAAGATTGGGTTTCTAAGATTTCAGTATGGGGTTGATTCTGATTTAGATGATTCTTACTCAAAAATAAAGTTTCTGTTTCTATGCAAAAAAGACTGCATCTTTTAATCCCAAAAGAACTAAATGGTGATATTTGTTGTCTAATGCAGCATATAACCAACGAAAAGCAAAGTAAAAATAAATCCATAACAATCCAAATTTAGCAGTAGTAGAAAGAAAGATTAAACAAAACAATCCAACAAAAGATGAAACAATGTTGAGCTCAAAGAGCTAGCCTGATACAGCAAATAAAAACTCCCTAAAAAGAGCATGAGAATAATTAAAATTAAAACAACAACAGAACAACCGGGGAATAGAAGCACCTGATATTCTAAGTAAGTAACAACAGATAACTCTTCTTTCCCACGGTTGTAGTAAGTAAATACGAGTGAAACACCGAAAAAATCTTCTTCTTTCCTCTTCATACAAAGCAAAATATCCTCTCGAACTAGTAATGTCCTCCTTAATTGGAAACGGAGAACCCTGTGACATGATAATCCACAAAAAAATATGAGATCAAAACGTACATACAGAAACAAAATCTAGCAAGAGATAAAAGAAAGATATAATGGGGTACCTGAAGGATGAAGAAAGGAATGATATTTTTCGGAAAGTGATTCACTTAATGGCGAGAAGCAGAGGACGGTGGCTTGTGTGATGCACCAACGTCATGCTCCTCTTCACCTTGAATTCGTGCTGGAATGCGAAAACCAAATCCACCGGAAGCAAATGGTTGTTGCATTTGTTGATGATGATGAATCGATGAATTAAGATTCTGATAGTGTTGATTATCATCGCTAACCATGGACGGATCGGTAGTATTATTCCAAGCACGAATCGAAGAAGGTGAGTTACTGGACTGAAGGGGTCCCCTCTGTGAAAAAAATGGATTTGGGCTGTTACCAAACAAAGTTTGTTGAACAGCCTGTTGTGATGATGATGGTTGTGGTTGTTGTTGTTGCTGCGGTGGTGAATTGAACATAAATCCACCGCTGCTACTTCCACTTCCATTACCATTTCCTCCACTTGAATCTGTATTAGGGTTCCAAGCTATCATTCTCTGAAACCTACCCATTTCCTGCATTTGCTGTTCAGACCAAGCATTGGTCGAACCGCCACCACCACTAGTATCAAATGCAGTAGAGAAAAGGGCATGTTGTTGTTCAGACGAAGTATTCGAATGGTGATGCTGCTGATGTTGAGAATGATGATGCTGATGAAACATCGGATCTTGAAATGACTGTAAAGAGAGACGAAGATCTTGAGTTTGACTATTAGTTCTAGAGAGAAGATCAGGTGGAGACGAGTAATTTTGAAAATGAATTGAAGACGAAGAAGTAGCCATTGGGAAGAAAGATTTTATAGTGTCGGCAATGGAATCAGAATCCAGAGAAGGAGGAAGAAAACTGTTGTTCTGTTGATGTTGTTGTTGCTCTTGTTGATTTTGAAGAAACATATATCTACCACTTTGTTCAACACCACCAACTTGTCTGCTAGTTTTACTTGATGAACCAAGAAATCCTCCCTGCTCATTTTGATTGCCTCTGCTCCTCAATTGATTCTCTTCCTCGTCTTCTTCAATTTGTCGCTGTTCTGATGATTTAGAAGAAGGGTTTAAAGTATTGGGAGTAGGCATGGTAGCAGTAGGATGCCATGGTGGAAGCTCAGCAAGTTCATCAATAGCAGATTTAGCTTTTTTAATGAGCCAATCAACAGCCTTGCTAGGTCTATCATAACCCAAACGATCTTGAACATCATAAAACTGAATAGCGGTATGAGCTGAAAGACGAACTCTTCGATCTCTTGGACCTTTTGCTGTGCATACTTTACTATGTCTATCTTTTCTTCCTGTAGATCTTACAATGTGGCCACCTTGTACTTCAATAATCTCACCTCCACCACCACTCCCTCTCAATAATCCAAGTCTACTAGTTGAAGAGCGGTTCTGAGTTTCTCCCATTTTCTCTCCGAATCTAGCATATTCACTACTATTATTTGGAAAAGTTGAAGTAGAACCAGAAGCTGTAGAAAAAGGAAAGTAAGATCTTTTTTTTGGTGGGTTTTGTTGTGGTGGTTGGCTGTTTATAGGTTCTTCTGAAATCTGCTGTTCTCCTCTTCCGTAGATAAGATACTGCTGCTGTTGGAGATTTTGATGATGAAACCCATGTTGTTCTTGTTCTTCTTCTTCCTCTTCTTCTTGTTCTTCCTCTTCTTCTTCTCGATGAATATGAAGATGTGACTGAAGCTGCTGATGATGATGCTGATGATTCCTCTGAGGATCCAGACTCAGACCCTTGTTGTTCCTCCTGTTGCTGTTGGTGTCCTCTTCCAGTTTTTGATTTATGATGATTCCCCAAAGCTGAACCTGGACTTGTTCTTCTGTTGTTCTTTCTCTTTCTGTTGCTGTTTTTCCCACAACACTGATGAAACCTTTTCTGAAAATACCTTGCCATCCAAGTCTTCACCAAATTCCATTACACAAACCTATAAGCTAAAATTAACCCAGTAGTAAATTATTATTCATTACAGACCTCTCTATTACATTGATTATTATCTCTAGCCCTGCCTGTCTTCTGTTAGTTACAGCAGTGCTACTACTACTAGAACAGCTCTCTCTCGGACAGACAGAAAGAAAGAAAGAAAGAAAGAAAAAAAGAAAGAAAGAAAGAAAGAAAGAAAATTTGGTTGCTGCTAATCTAACCCATCTCTATCTTTGAAGAAAGAGAGAAAGAAGAAGGGTATTAGTGGTGAACATACTTGTTGTTATAATCTATATTGATGGGTCTCTCTCTTTCTCTGTACTCTGCACAATAATTAAATTTATGCAGATAAAGAAAAGAAGAAGAAAGAAAAAACAGTAATACGGATAACACTGTTTCTCAATCAAAAATAAATAAACAGTTAAAATTATCTAAAAATATAAAGAAAAGGATCTCTCTTTTTCTCTAGAGAAAGAAAACACTGAAATGGGCCGTTTTCTTCCTTGTTCACTTTACAGAATGACACAGAAGAACAGAGAAAAGAGAGAAAGAAAGAAAGATAGATTAGAGAGAAGAAGGATTTGTGCTTTTGGGTATGTATGTGTATTGTACTTTGTAGAGGGGTGTAGTAGTATGTACTGATTACTACTGATGATGAAGGGTGAGAGAAAGAGGAGGGTAGCACAGTAAATAGAGAGTAAGAATTCTTTTTAAACCAATAGGAGCCGTTGATCCTGTGTGTTAGAGAGAGAGATGACAGAGTAGCAGTAGTAGAGTAATGTCAGAAAGGGTGATTAAAGATCTATGTGATCTCAGCAGTCAGCGTCTCTCTTTCTTCTTCTCTCTCAAGTCTCTATTCTTTACTCTCTTTTATTTCTCTTTATTTCTTTTTATTTTTACTTAAAAGCTCTATTAGTAGAACCGTTAATTCTGATTCAACTGAGTTACCTACTTAAGTCATTACTTTCCTTTTTATTACTTCACTCTCTCTAGTACTACCCTTTTCTTTCTCTGTCTTTTTTCCTTCACTACAGCCACAGGATTGTAATCTTCTTCTTCTTTAACATCAAAAACCATTTTAAACACTCTGTGTCTGTCTGACTGTTGGACACAGTGAAAACTTTCAAGGCAAATTTCTTTACTATTTTAAACAGTCTGTTTCCTAACGGTAACTGTTTTTCAGTAATAGGTCTGCTCATCCTTAACAGTGTCTATTCTTACTTTGTAGAAAGCTGCCTAAATCAACGTACATCTCTAGACCACCGGAGACACCATGTGGATTGTGGACTCCATCTTGGATTCCGTTGTTGGGGCGAGCTTGATAAGTTATATCAGCAGTTTTTACTACACTCCTCAGCATTGACTCAGCGAGAGACCGTAGTACTTGTTTACACTTTTATTATATAGGTCAGAAAGAAATGATGATAATTATTTTTGGTCAATATCTGTCTGATAATGTTTGCTGGCCATGTAAGGAGGCTGATGCATGCATGATTACTGAATTTGACACATGCTACCTAGCTAAACCTTAGTGATAAGGCCCCAAATCCGAACTCAAATTAACACCAAGACCCTAATTATCCAGGCATGAAAGCATTAGGAGTTGGGCAGCGTTGACGCAGATACGTAGTGATACGAATGCAGTAAGCGGTTTGGCTTTGCTATAGCTTAATTGTAGCGAAATCCAACTGCCATGATCTTTCATGTTGTCTATCTCCCTTAGCCACACTTCAAAGTTGACCGGACCTGATCCACCTTATGGCTAAGTGAAATCATATGAAAACTCAGTTTTTATTGAAAAAACAACTTTACAAAAACTCGATTTCCATGTGATTTTCAACGTTTCTGGTTTTTGCTCTTTTACATTAAAACTTCTTTTTTTTACACTATCTTGATTACTGAAAACTTTTTGTTTACATATTATATTCATTTTTTTCTTTTAATTATCTTTTAACCAACTAAAAATAATTGAAAAATAAATAAATGGAAACTCAATTTCCCCGTACGGAAACTGAGTTTCCATGTGGCCTTAGCTATTGCATGGCATGGCGCCATAGTGTTGTTGGACTGAGACCCATTTGCCTTAGCTTTAAATAAGCTATAGCTAATGGAAAACCTTCATCATAGTGTTTGGCCTTCATCATAGCTAAGGACGTGTATAATTTCTCAACGTGGAAATTTCTGAGGAACCCAAGTTTGATTCCTCTTTCTTCTAAAAGCCCATCATTAAGATGGTATATATATGTAGCCCAAAAGATAAGATTTACGGTTAAGGTTAAGATTAATAAATATAAATTAAATTTGTATTTTCGCATTTTTAGGAGGACTAAATTAACCTTAATCCGAACCCTATTAGTATCAACTAAATACATTAATGGTGGGCTTGGATGTAGAATTTTAAAGGTGAAATTTATGGGTCCAGGGGATTTGGTAGAATTACGTTTCCCTTTGTATGTTTGGTTACCCGAATCCTTGGATTCACGTTTCCTACGGGATTCAGTTTTCCAGCAAATTCTTCATATGAAGTCCGACCCCTCCCCCTAAGATTTGCTGGGAAACTCATCAAGGAATTTATGGACACATTTTTTTTTAAACTATAAATCCCATATATATGCAATTTTAAGATTTGGGGTTAATGCCAAGGTAGAAAGACTTTAATACAATAAAACTCTATAAATCATAGAAATTTTAATTGAGTTACCAAATATATAAGGAATTTACATGAATCCTAGAATTTGTAATCCCATGGGACTATAAATTCCTAGAAACAGTAAATTCTGCAAACAAACCCACCATAAGATTATTTTTTAAAACTCCATAAATAAGGGGTTGATTAGTCAATGGGCGATTTTTATGGGAAATAAAGCGTGTTGCCATTATTTACGTCCCGTTTTAAATTTTGTTCGATCTAGTTACCTTTTTTTCCGTTCGTTTTTTCTTCTTTACCTACACGACTCCATTGTCAATCTCACTACTAAATCTCCAGTGTTTTCAACTATTTCACTTTGGTTTGCAAGTTTTTCTTTCTTCTCGATTCACTCTTCACATGCTTAGTTAGAATTAGGTACATAATAATTAGAATATAAGCGCTGCAACGTGGAAAGCTATACATGGGTAGGAATTTAATTCAAACAGGGATGTGTGGGTTTTAGATTTTTGTCTTTTCTTGTGGATGAAATTTGAAAACATATATACGCTATATGCTTTGCTTCATATGAACTGCCATTTTTCTCTACTGGAAATTTATGAGTGGTCCGGATGCTGTGAAGATGTTTTGGATTTGTCATATCCTTGAAGAAATTCCGGATCTCGATTTATTTATGTGGATCTTGATTATCAAATCTTTCTTCTTCCTTTTTTTTTT